>NC_081310.1:172169146-172376646 GCF_026419965.1 Kogia breviceps | reverse complement strand
AGAACCCGCTGCAGACTTGGCCAGATTTACTCTCTTTGTTATATGGAGGGAGAAGGGTCAATATCAGCCTTAGCCTCGGGACATTTTTTTTTTTTTTTTTTTTTTTTGTGGTACACGGGCCTCTCACTGTTGTGGCCTCTCCTGTTTCAGAGCACAGGCTCCGGACACACAGGCTCAGCGGGCATGGCTCACGGGCCCAGCCGCTCCGTGGCATGTGGGATCTTCCTGGACCGGGGCACGAACCCGTGTCCCCTGCATTGGCAGGCGGACTCTCAACCACTGCGCCACCAGGGAAGCCCAGCCTTGGGACATTTTTATTGGTTTTATGCTACTGGTCCTCAGGCCAACCCAGTCTTTAGGCCTTCCAACAGGCCTCAAAGATACTTACAAATAAACCTCAGGCTTCTCAAATTGGTCTCAAAGAGACCGTCACCTGGATCCTCAGACCTGCCTCAGATGCAACTCTTCGACGGGCACAGATCAGAGCACAGACCTGTATCAGGAAGCCCCTTCCTCCAACCTCAGATATTCCCTCAAAGACACCCTCCCAAGAGAGCCAGGACCCAGCACCCACTGCCCCCACCCCTGCTGGAGGTCTGTCTGGGACCTACAGGACTCTGTCCAGGAACACATCTGTGGGTCTGAAGCCCTGACTGGGAAAGACTCTAAGGCTGCTGGTGGTGACCATGGTCACCAGCTAGATTTCCTAACTCAGAGTAGGTGGGACACTCGGCTTTCCTCGTCTTATTGGCGCTCTGGTGATTCTGGTAACCAGAGTGGTCCTCTCCACAGAATCAGCAGTCAGAGGGCAGAAGGGATGGGGAGAAAGCTGCCCCAGCGTAGGACAGAAAGAGTCACTTGGGGGGTGGGGGGTGGGATGGAGATGAAGGAAGCAAAAGAGGTCTCCCAGGCCCTTTCTCTGAAGCTACGAGGCCTGTTTTCTCAGGGCTGTGGCACCAGGGCCCAGTACTTACAGGATCCGGTTGTAAATGTCAGTGTGAAATCTACTTCCTGTGTCGTCAGCACAGTCAGGTCCACACCTGCGGGTGAGCTGGCGTTGCCACACTGAACACCTCCACTTCCCCAACTTGCTCCTCCTCCAGGGCTCCCCAGCTCACAGGAGGGCCCCACATCCCCTTGACCACCCAGACTGAGGTCCTCAGCTCAGCCTGGACCAATGCCACCCCAACCAGGCTGGACTCTTCCTTCCCCTCCTACCAGCCTCCAGAATCAGTCTCCCAGAAACCACCTCTGAGCATATCGGTCTGCTTTGGAACCTGCAGTGGATCTCCACTGCCCATGGGATAAAGTCCCACGAAGCTCCTCGTCCCACACTTCACAACCTGGCTGCCTCTGACCTCTCCAGCGTCCTCTGCTTACACACACCGTACCTTGTGGCCAGACTCTGCCACGTCCACCTCTCACCTCCAGACCTTTGCTCCTGCCAAACCCCTGGCCTGGCTGCCTTTTCACTCTGCCTTTGCTGGTTTCACAAAGCCCTTCTCCGATGGTGATCCCACCACGACTACCCCTCCCTCCTTGGATCCTGTACCATTTTCACCATTTCTACCACACACAAAAAAGGGTCCTATGGTGGTCGATAAGGACTCTGAGTGATCCACTGCTGAGTTCCCCCGAATGAAGTCATTCGTTGGGTCATCGTGTGTTTGTGGAGCGCCTACCACACACCTGGTTCTGTCTGGGGCCTGGGGCACAGCCGTGATCAAAACAGGATGGGACTCATACTGTACCCGGGGCGTTAATTCCCGAGTGAATCCTGGCTTTTGCAGAGACCTTAGCTTCTTTCACGGATGCCTCTCCAGACTCGGTGTCCAGCACCCCAGGAATCCAAAGCAGCCATTCCCTACCCACGTTTGCTCATCCACACAATCGGCTGCCATCTGAATGTACAGAGCAGGTGTGCACACAGGCACCTGGGCATGGGGTCCTGGGGGCAGGGGATGGGGTGGTGAGGGCTGCATGTAAACGTGTGCGGGGCCGTCCGGGGTGCACAGTGGTGCTGGGCGGCCGCCGCCCTCCACACCGCCTGTCTGCACATCTCGCCCAGCCCCCCGGAGCTAACGGCTCCCAGCACACTGTGCTCCTGCTGCTTCATTTTGCTGAACAGCAAGTCCCAACCCCGTGTTAACTGGTTTTGCTCCAGCCTTTTGGGCCTCCCATTAAATGAGGAAATGCCACCCATAAAATTTTAATTTTAAAAGCCAACTTGTTTGTTTTATGTTGAAATTCCCCAGGCAGCTCCAGGAGAGGGAAACAGACACGTTTTCATTTCATTAAAGCAATTTGAGTGAAGATTAAAAAAGAAGCTGAAAAATTAGATTTAAAAACAGAGCAAGAAGCTTTTAAAGAAAATGAATGAAAAATGAGCTGCCGCGGAGGGCGGCGGGGATCGGGCTCCACTTCTGCCCGCCTGCGCCCCTGCAGGGAGACGGCAGAGCCAAAGAGGGAGTCGGACACCCTTGGCTGGCTCCCACAAGAGGCCAGACCGTGGACTCCCTCCTCCTTGAAAGTTGCAAAGTGCTGCTCACTTGTCTGAGAAACACCATTAGGAAGTCAGCCACCAAAGCAGAATTTCTAGGTTCTATGTCCTAGAGGAAGCAGGCTAGAGGGACTCCACCACTGGGCCAGCAGCATTCTCTTCCTCAAGGACAAACTGCATAATGGTTAAGCCAACTGGGTGGCCCTGGCTCTACCACTTACCAGCTGCATAATGGAGGGCAAGTGGCCTCAGTTTTCTCATCTGTAAAATGGGAGTGGTAATGTTACTTGGGGTTCATAGGGGTGTTGTGAGGATTAAACAGGTTAATACACTGAAAACACTTAAAACAGAGGCTGGTATGCAGTAAGTGTTTAACTAATGGTAGCTTTTACTATCTCATCCTGTCGCTACTCTTCCACTCCCTTCTCCTTTCCTCATCTACACATCCCCTCACCACTCAAAGGTCCTTTTTTAAATGATGTCCCTGAGCTAAAGACAGCTAAGAGAGACTGCAGGGTGGGGGGGAGCGGCGGGGGTGGGTGGAGAGGTCTGATGAAAGATTGGGAAACCCCATTCCATGGCAATTCTTCTTTTTTTTTTTTAATTTATTTATTTATGGCTGCGTTGGGTCTTCGTTGCTGCGCGCAGGCTTTCTCTAGTTGCGGCGAGAGGGGGCTGCTCTCCGTTGAGGCGCGTGGGCTTCTCATTGCAGTGGCTTCTCTTGTTGCAGAGCACAGGCTCTAGGTGCACAGGCTTCAGTAGTTGTGGTACACGGGCTCAGTAGTTGTGGCACGTGGGCTTAGTTGCTCCGCAGCATGTGGGATCTTCTCGGACCGGGGCTCAAACCCGTGTCCCCTATATTGACAGGCAGATTCTTAACCACTGGGCCACCAGGGAAGCCCCCATGGCAATTCTTGCGGGCCAAACCAATTCATTAAAATGTTATTATAGGGCTTCCCTGGTGGCGCAGTGGTTGGGAGTCCGCCTGCCGATGCAGGGGACGCGGGTTCGTGCCCCGGTCCGGGAAGATCCCACATGCCGCGGAGCGGCTGGGCCCGTGAGTCATGGCCGCTGAGCCTGCGCGTCCGGAGCCTGTGTTCCGCAACGGGAGAGGCCACAACAGTGAGAGGCCCGTTTACCGCAAAAAAAAAAAAAAAAAAAAGTTATTATAATCCTGTCAAGGGAAGCCAGGTTCCCTGGGTTCAAAGTCCAGCTCCACCACTTACCAGCTGTGTGTTCTTGGGCAAGAGTTCTGGGCCTCAGTCTCTGCATTAATAAAATGGGAACAATAAGTGGATCAGCCAAACGTTGTCAAGGAAATCTAATAAAACAAGCTCTACGGAGTGTCGAGCACTGCTAAATGCCCAGTAAATGGCTGATGTTCTGCATCACGTCTGAGGGTCCGCGGCTGTGGAGGTGGAGAAGGGGCTGGGCAGGTGGTACCATAATAGTGACCTCACCTCCCTGTTCACGGCTGTAGCCATGGAGTCGTTATTAATAGTGCTCCCTTTCACTCTCTAAAGTGTTCTAATCTGGATGACTAATTATATGGTCATCCTACTCCAAATCCCCCACACCAGTGAGGGGGCTCAGAGCCTGCCCCTCGGGGTTCTGGGGAAAAGGTCCTGACCCTTGACCTGTTTTCTGCCTGACTACAGAGTCCTAACCTGGAGCCCTAACCTCACACTTGGCTCGGGCTAAAGAAGCTCATTACCTCAGTCAGCGTCATGAAGAGTCGGGGTGGGGAGAGGCTGGGGAAAGGCCAAGGGTGCCCGGAAGGTACTGGAAATGGAGTCTGGGATTCCGGGCCTCTTCTCTGCTGCTGAGGGTAATTTACGCAACTGGTGTTCGACTTCCTCTTCTCTCTAGGGAAGTTGGGGGTGGAGGGATTAGCCACAGCACTATCCTTACCAACAGTTGCAAAGATCAGATCAAACCAGCGAATGGATGTGAAACTGTTTTGTAAACTGTAAAGTGTCACTCACTTTTGACCATCGGGAGGTCAGTGACATCTGCTTCAGCCACCGAAGCAGAATTTCCAGGTTCTCTTCCTGGAGGACACCAGAGGTGGGGACAGAGAGGGTCACGAAGGGGCACAAATGGGGAAGAGGTGATCTGGCCGGTGCCTTGGCACGCAGAAGTCCTGTAACTCACAACCTGTGTCCTGCAGAGCCTGACCCACTACCCACAGGCCCCCAACACCTGCCCAGGGCCCTCTGGCCCCTTCAGAGACCCATCCTCCAGGCAGCAGCAACGGCTGCCAGCCAGCTCCATCCCTCTGTCTGCGGGAGCTACTTCTCAGAAAAGCTCAGAGAGGACATCTTAGTGGCTGCAAAGTGGCACCCTTGTTACTCTAGGCAGAATTCTTTTCCTGTAGCTCCCAAATGGTTCACCAAGGAACACCTCCCTACTCCCACTCCCCACCCCCGGCAGGATTTAATGACAGTTCTGAGAGAGTGGGACCCTGCGGGTGGGGCTCCAGGCTCACTCTTACCCCCTCCCCTTTCCCCTCCTCTCACTTCCCCCTTTCCCCTCCTCCCCCTCCCCCTCGTCCCCCTCCCCCTTCCCTTCCTCCCCCTCCCCCCTTCCCCTCCTCCCCCCTTCCCCCTTCCCTTCCTCCCCCTCCCCCCTTCCCCTCCTCCCCCCTTCCCCCTTCTCGCTCTCTTTAACCAGAGTAGCTCTATTTTATATATTCTTTCCAAGGTTTTGCTTGCACAGAAATTTCCACCGTTAAAATACTTCTTCGGCTCCTCCTCTTCTCTTCCTTCCTTCCTGAACCATTCAGTCCTAAAACCATCTGGGGCAGCAGTGCAAGGAAGACATCTGCATGGGGGTGGGGAAACCACAGCGGACAGGAGGGAGGTGTCACAGCGGGGTGAGGAGGGGTCCACGTTGGGGGAAGCAGCCTCGAACAGGGTGTCAGAGCCCCAGCAGGGTGGGGAGGGTGTCTATCCCAAAGGGACAGCCTGGCCTGGAGTGTCAGAACACAGATGGGGTGAGGGGGCAGCCACACGTGGGGGCAGCCCGGGGAGAGTAGGGCAGCCATGTTGGGGGGATGGGCCCAGCGTGGGAAATCAGAGGCCAAGCTGGATGAGGAGGGGGACAGGCTGGGATCCTAAGGCAGTGGGAGGTGGGGGTCTAAATGGAGGGGGCAGTAACCCTCCCTGGGGACTCAGAGTCTGAAACGGGGCAGTTCAGAGAGAGGAGGGACAACCCAGATCACCATGACTCAAGCCTCCTTCTCCCCCTGTCCAAATCTATTCTAAAGCCAAGGAGGACCTGGAGCCCTTCCCAAATCACATGAAGTCATCAAATATTCACTCAGCACTGGTGACGTGCTGGACAGCATGCTGGGTGCTGGGGGAGAGAGCCGGGACGGAGCACGACAGCCCAGAGGGTAGGATGGCTTGGAGCCCACCATCAAAGGACAGGAGTGACGGGAGCACCTGGGGGACAGAGGGCAGCAGGACCTCTCAGGAGCATCAGGAACTGTCCAGAGAAAAGGCAAACTGAGCAGTGAAAGAAGATTACTTTGCCAGGTCGGCCGGGATGGGGCGGCAATGACTCTGGACCTCAATTTCCCCCCCAGCCCATCCTCACCTGACCAGGTTCATCCCACCCCCAAGGGCCAGAGCCACCAAGAACCTCACAAGAGGTCCTTCCATCCTGGGACCCCCAAGGACTCACCCTAGGCACAGGCCCTTCGGGATAGACAGGGAGCTTCCGGGGCCGCCTCACTTTTGTCCACACGCCACTTCACCTGGGGGCTTGCCTCGATATGGGAGGGTCCCCCCCTCTGCTTTCTTTTCTGAGGTTCAACATCTCTCATCATTGAGACATTCTGCCTGGTGCTTAACTTGAGTCCCCCTTGCTTTCTTTATTAAGAAAAATGGCTCGCTGAGGCCCTTCCCCAGTACTGCTGAAACACTGATAAAATCTGTCCCAGGAGAAGGTGGGGGGAAGCTGACCAGGTCAGTGAGCTGGGGGATGCACCAAAACCCTCCCTCAGGCACAGGCTCTGCTCCCAGTCCTTATTTTATGCTCAAAAGCCCTAAGCTACGATCCTTCCTTTGGGGGCCCCTCTGTGCTTCCCACACCTAGGTGAGATCCCCACTCATGCACCCCCAGCACAACAGTCCTTAGCCTGACTCCTCGAAGGGCCCTTTCGGCAGAGAAATGCTGGCAGGGTCCCACTCCAGGTGGTCCCTTCCATGTGGGCCTCAAGGTGGCCCGGCCCAGCCTCGAAAAGGAACGGTTGGACTCCAGATGACCTGACTTTCAGGCTTCAAACGGCCCCAGGAGAAGTCGAGGCTGGACCCCAGAAAGGACTCCCTTTGGTTGAGATGCGGCAATGACGTTCTCATGCCCCGCCTCCCTGCGTTCACCACGAGGGGGCGCCACAGCCCAGCCCACGGTGTGTGTTATCAGAGGCCCGGCGGTGTCGCCGAGGAGCCAGGGAGGGTCTGTCGGGCCCCGGGGGCGCTGGGGTGCGGGGCCGTAGAGAAGCTGCTGAAGGAGCCCGAACCACCTGGCCGGAGGTGACACGCCCGCGCCGCGCGGCCGGGACTCGGGAAAGGGAGTGGCAACGGGTTTTGCCTAGTCACCGCCTGCGAAGACTCGCGTCACCTCTGATGTCAGGGCTTCCAGAGGCTTCGTTCCAGTTCCGGGCTCCAGGAAAGAGCGTCGCGGGACGCAGAGGTTACACAACTTCCCCCAAGGTGGCGTCAGAAAGGACCCGCAGGGCCGGAATTCGAACCCGCCTCAGCGGGCATGTACCCGCCTGCACTGTCCGCAGGTGGCCGGGCTCCGCGTAGCATCCTTCCCAAACCCACCGCACAGCCCGCGCCGGCCTTGGCCTGGCTTCCTTCTTTCTTGTCCCTCAAAATGGTCTTTCATGGTAAGATCCCCTTGGCAGCCTTATAATAAAAAAGAGCCTCCTGAAACCACAAGTGTTTTTAAATGAATTCAGGTCCCAAATTCCCGGAGTACGGCGGGGAGGCGGAAGGTGACGGAAAGTCTTTCAGCGTGAAAGTTAGACGTCAAGGGCGCGGGGCCCTACCCCGACCTCCAGAGCTGGCGCTGCGGAGACACGACGGCCCTCACACGTTTCAGGAAGTGTCTCCTTTTGAGAACGCACCGGTCCATTGTGAGAAATCTCCTTTTGAGGATGGACATAGTCAAATCCAGATGTTGGCCTCGCAGAACAAAAAGCTCCCTCCAAACTCTCTTTATGAAGAAACAGGTTCTCATCCTTTGAAGGAATAACATCTCTTGATAAGTGGATTTTTTTTCCCCCAGCCAACAACCTTCTGCTCTGAATTTGTTAAAACCGGTTTAATAGCTCATCTCTGTTCCATTACTGATGCCAGGATGGCAGAGACAAGGTGGAATGTCACCAGCTACTGGATTCAATTGAATATGGCTTCACTAAGAAGAGAAGGCTGGATTTTTTTTTTTAATATACATCATTTATTTAGACAGATTTCTTTTAGTTCAAGACATACATTCTAATAGGGCAAATGTAAGATGAAATACAGATTGTCAGAACAACTTCCCAAACTGTACACTTCATTTTGCTGATTCAAAAATGCTTGAATAACAACTTTTCCGAAAGAAGGATGCATTATTCACTAAGTGTACACACAAATTGTAAGACAATCCCAGTTTCAGGAATATTCATTTCTTAAAAGTACATCTTAAAATAGGGGAAATATGGACTACATATTTGTTGACTAAAATATGTGTATATATAGCCAACAAGGATGTTTTATCCGTAAGGTGTAGTATTTTTGCGGAAACTGAGAGCTCGAAGCAGGAATCCTTTCCTAATTCTTCTTGCATACCACCAGTGATAGGATGCTCACTACCTATGAACACAATCCTTTTCATTGCGGGACAGCTCTGTCAGAGCTGGTTCTCAGTGCCTTGTCATCTCCGCGTTCTGCCCTTGGAGCAGGCAGGGTTATTGGTTCTCCCATCTCTGCCCCCTGAGCCTCTCTTCTCTGAAGTCAGGATCCCCAACTCCTCACCATCCTTTGCCCTCCACAAATTGGCCTCTGGCCTCTCCCTGTCCCCTCAAAGGTATGGCAACCAGAATTGGATCCAACCTGCCAGCTGTCACCTCCCTCATCCTCAATCTATACCACCAAAGATGCAGGCTGAGATCGCATTAGTTTGGGGGCAGCCACCTCAACATGGGATAATATTGAACCTTCAGCCAAAACCTTTTTCATGAAAAATCTTTTTATTTTACATCCATCCCCATTCTATTTTACTTCAGGGAGTTTAGTCTATCATTTCGTCTGCTTTAGGTGCTTTTGAATCCTGGTTTGGTCATTTAAAATACCAGCCGCTGGGCTTCCCTGGTGGCGCAGTGGTTGAGAGTCCGCCTGCCGATGCAGGAGACACGGGTTCGTGCCCTGGTCCGGGAGGATCCCACATGCCGCGGAGCGGCTAAGCCCGTGAGCCATGGCCGCTGGGCCTGTGCGTCCGGAGCCTGTGCTCCGCAACGGGAGAGGCCACAGCAGTGAGAGGCCCGCATACCGCAAAAAAAAAAAAAAAAAAAAAAAAACCAGCCGCTATACCTAGTTTTAGGTCATCTGCAAATTGAATAAGCATGCTTTCTGCACCTTTACCCCAGGTATTACATAATGTTGTGTGGTAACCTCACCCAGCCAGGCAGTGTCTCTAGGACTCAGTTTCCCCATCTAATAATGAAAAGTGAAGAGATGAACTCCAGTACTAGAGCTTGTGTACTACCTGTCAGACACTACACCAAGCCCTTTGCAAGTACCTCGATGTTAACTGGTCACACCAGTTCTATGAGGGAGGCATTACTATCCTCCCCATTCTGCAGATGAGGAAAACAAGGCTTTGCAGGATTAGAATCCAGTTCTATCTGGCACCCAATCCGATGCTTTTAGCCACAGCGGCTCCTTGCCTCCCTCAGATATGATCTGGAATAGAGCCGTTGGGCTCCCAACAGCAGTCTTCTTACAAGTTGCTAAACAGCACTCCTGGGGCACCCCTCAAAGATCCCCAAGTGCCACGCATGGATCAGAAACAGTACAAAGCTGCAAGTTGAAGGGGAATTCAGAAAGGAATACCGGATGCTTCAATTATGACGCGTGTGTGTCTGTGTGGGTACAGATGATCAAAGACAAATGATGATCACAGAAAAGCGGACCTCTGCCCCCCGCCAGGCCTTCAGAGCAAAGTGCATTAAAAAATTCAAGAATGACTGAAGTGAAGGTGTTTGCCAGCTCTGTGGAATTGGGGGTTTGGCGTCAGAACTTCAGGTAGGTTTCTATACATAAAGAAGGAGATGTTTCTTACACACCTGGTTAGTAGTCTGGGAGTCAGGCCCACCACACACCAGAGCCAGATGATTCAGCCCCATGGCCTCACTCCGTATTCCCAACAGCCCTTGAAAAAGACGCTATTTTCAGAGCTTCGTCTGTGGTAAAGCTACTGAGGTTTAATCTTGCAAGTGAGAGGCTCCCCAGATCCTACAGGGAAAATGCTTTACTTTACATTTGTAATTTTTAAGATCCCTCCCACAAACTGCAGAAACTTCAGGCCCTACAGAACCTTCTCTTATTGCTTTCCCCATTTTATAGATGAAGAAAAATGCGGCACAGAGATGTCAGGCAAGTTACCCAAGGTGGCAGGGCCAGGAGGTGGTGAAGTTGGGATTCAAACTCTTAACCCCCTCAGATGAACCAACAAGGGCTTGAGGAGTTTTCCCAGGGGATTCATATCTTTAAATGCAGTACTGGGTTATGTTTCAATTTCTGTATTTTAATCAGGTAAGAAATACTTTCTTTGGGACTTCTCTGGCAGTCCAGTGGTTAGGACTCTGAACTTCCAGTGCAGGGGGCACAGGTTGGATCCGTGGTCCAGGAACTAAGATCCCACATGCGGTGCAGTGTGGCCAAAAAAAAAAAAAAAAAATGCATTGTATTAATTGCTTAAAGGGCATTGCTTGATGGAGAGACTGAGTGCTTGTCAAACGGTGATTCGCAGTTACTCAGTCCTTTTATCACTTAGCTGAACACTGCCAGCCCCTGGCGTAGCTTTGCCTTTGAAACAATTTTAAATTATTTTTATTATAATAACAAATTTATAGTCTATACCCATCATAGATCACTGGTTAAAGACAAAAATCCTAAAAAACAAAATTTGATGCTGAAATACAAGTTAATTGGGAAAAAAAGTTAATGAAAATATTTCTGTAAATTCCTCCTATCTATACACTGCTTACATCTGATCATAATTTTCACACGTTATTTGATAAATACTGTTGGGACCGCCAAGAATCCACCAGGATAACTAAAGTGGGTCCCTACCTTACACCTGTGCCAAAATTAATTCCAACCTATTTTATTTTATTTATTTTTTTGGCTGTGCCACTCAGCTTACAGGATCTCACTTCCCTGACAGAAGGACTGAACCCAGGCCATGGCAGTGAAAGCTGGAATCCTAACCACTAGGCCACCAGGGAACTCCCTCCAACAGATTTTTTTTTTAAACTATACATAAAAAAAAGAAACCATAAATGTGTCAGAAAAAAATGGGCGTATTTGTGTCATAATCTTAAGAATGGAGGCCTTCTTACGTATCACAGAAAAATCCCAAACCATACAAGAAAATGATGTTTCTCTACATCAAATTGAAAATTTTTCCCGAGTTAAGAAAAAAGAAACACACATACAAAGTCAAATGACAGCCGAATAGGAAAGGAAAATATTTGAAATCCATCACAAAGAGCTAATTTCCCTTATCTTTAAAGAGCTCCTATGAATCAGTAAGGATAAAAGACCAATAATTCAATAGAAAAACAGGCAAAGGACGTAAACAACTAGTCAGCCCCCAAAATGCAAATTGGTCTCAAATGGAAGAAAAAAGAACCTTCATCCTCAATTACAGTAAGTGAAATACAATGAGATACCATTTTGCATCCACTAAGTTGACAAAGATCAAAACGTCTGGTGACCACGGTGGGGCAAGGATATGGTGACATGGCCGTTTTCATCATTGCTGCTGGGAAGGTAATGGTACAATTTCTATGAAGAGCAATTTAGCATATTCTTCTAAAGGTCAGCACTCACATACCCTTTGTTATGGGTTGAATTGTGTCCCCCCACCAAATTCACATGTTGAAGTCCTAACCCTCAGTACCTCAGAATGTGACCCTGTTTGGAAATCAGGACATGACGGATGGAATTAGTTAAGATGAGGTCATACTGGAGTGGAGAGGGGTCCTCATCCAACATGACTGTTACCCTTATAAAAAGAAGAAATGTGGACATAGACACACACACACAAGGAGAATGCCATGTGAACATCAAGGATGAGATGAGGTGATGCAGCTACAAGCCAAGGGACACCAAAAAGTGCCAGCAAATCACTAGGAGCCATGGAAGAGACCTGGAACAGATTCTCCCCGACAGCTCTCAGACAGAGCCAACCCGGCCCCACCTGATGTCAGACTTCCAGCCTCCAGAACTGTGAAATAATAAATTTCTGTTGCTCAACCATTCAGTTTGTAGTACTTTGTTACAGCAGCCCTAGCAAACTAAGACACTCTTTGACCCAGCAAGATGAATTCATCCTACTATGTATTTGTGCAATTGCAAAGTGGTGAGCAGATGGGGGTCTACTTGCAGTGTTGTTTGTAATAGCTAAAGGTCAGAAACAACCTAAATGTCTTATCAGTCACAAACTGCCTAAATAAATTATGGAATTGTCTCGGGCTTCCCTGGTGGCGCAGTGGTTGAGAGTCCACCTGCCGATGCAGGGGACACGGGTTCGTGTCCCGGTCCGGGAGGATCCCACATGCCGCGGAGCGGCTGAGCCTGTGAGCCATGGCCGCTGAGCCTGCACGTCCGGAGCCTGTGCTCCGCAACGTGAGAAGCCACAACGGTGAGAGGCCCGCGTACCGGAAAAAAAAAAAAAAAAAAAAAAAAAGAAATTATGGAATTATCTCAAAGGTCTATTAGGAAGTGAGAAAAGCAAGGTGCAGCTGGTTGTAGAGAAGGCCTCGTTTGTATAAAAATAAAGAGAAACAAAGCAGAATGTATGTGAGCAAATATTTGCTTGTAGCTGCATTGATTCTATCTGGAAAGATACACAAGAAATTGCTAACTTCAGTTGTTCCTGGAGAACAGAAACACTTTAAGGACCATGGAAAGGAGATTTTGGTTCTACTCAAAACACACCTGTACCTTTTAAACCTTTTACATTGTTTATGTAACAGCTGTTCAAAAAAAAAATCTGTGTATAACATCAAGATGCCTCTAGTACTTCAAAAACCAACAGGAAAAAGAAAATATAGCCATTTTAGCTTTTCATCTTTTGTAAATAACAGCTATTCATACCTGAAATGGATTATTTGAGGAGGTATCTTCTCTCTTACCTCTTCGCTTAGAAACAAAGCACAACATGTGTTTTGAAAATAACCAAGTAAATCACAAAAATGAAGCACAAGATGCCAAAATTCTAAACTCCCATGTATTGAAAGCAAATCTATTTTTTAATTCATAGCATGTAGTTAAATTTCAATCTATAAATGACAATTTCAGCATACATTCAGTCTCCATATCAAGCCTAACAAGATATTTTCAATTCATTTGTCTATAAATCTTAATTTTCCTCATAAAATTAATTTAAATTCTATTAAACAGTTGGCAACATTTATTAAATAGGAAAGGGTCAAAAGTAGCCTTTAAAATAACAAATCTTACAAAATATACACTTTCTAATACAACCTTTGGACTCGGACTGATCTAAAATAAAATAAATTTTCTCAAAATATCTTCTTACCTTGCAAAAAAAAAGAAATTATCTTCTTTATTCAAAAAAGGGTTTGTGAGGTCATTGATCGCTGTGAAAACAATTGGAGTGTTCAAACACGTTGAGAAATACAACCTGGGCTCATCCTGTATGTTTGTGCAAGCTGCAAAGTGTACAACTCCAGGGGGCGCCATTGAGATCATAATCCAAATTATGCAGCACACTACCTGTGCAACCGGGCATATCAATCCTGTGCCTACTGAAAATGTTGGGGGTCGTGGAAGGCTTTTGGGGAGGAGAGGGTAGGTGTCAGAAGTGGGGTCACATAGATTGGAAGGCCAGAATCTCATGCATACAGCCTCCCATCTCTCCAGGTTGACCTCCCTTGTGGAGGCGCTGGCAACAGAAATATCCTGAGTTTTCTCTGAGCCTTACAGCCTTGGTTTTCCTAAGTTTGGTGGCGGGAGGACCATCTGCCAGGGCCTACAATCATCTCCTTGGCCTGTACAACTCAAAGTCCTCTTTAATCACTTAGCAGCTGAGAAGCAAGGCCAGAAGAAAGGACCCCACCATACCCTTCATTTTACTCCTACCTTAAAGGAGGCAGAGGTGGCTAGCACAAGAGGAGAGGTGGAGGCAGCTGAACCTGAAATGACATTCAGGACATTTGGTCTCCGGGACCAGCTCTACCACTGCCTTTCTGTGTGATCTTGGCAAATCTGTAAGCCTTTCTGGGCTTCTGCCTCCTTGTTTGCAAAGTGAAGAGAATTATTGCCATTCTTTCTCTGTCTCTTGGAAAAACAAACAAAAGAAGAGAGAAAAACACAAAGCTATGATTTCACAGGGAATGCATAGAAATTCAAGCATTCCAATTATTATCATTAAACATCAAGAATTTCTCAGGAGGCTCTGAGCAGCTATAAAACCTCAAGCAAATCTCATGACCTCCCTGGGCCTTTGTTTTACCATGTACCAAATGGCAAAGCTTGAATTAGATCAGCAGTTTGCTGACCTTTTCACCACTAAGAGTCTATTTTATTATTTCCAAACCATCCCCACAGACCTCACATTTTGTAAGATTTTTATCCCCTAAGCTGTATTTAGGTAATTATTGTATACTTAAGAAATATTAAGTAATTATTGTTATCATTATAAAGGATATTTTTGGTTGTGAGTGACAGAATTTATGGGCTTACATAGGCAAAGAGTCTAGAACTAGGAATAGCTTCAGGCAAGGCTCGATCCAGCAGCTGTTACCGAGGACCAATATTCTTCTAGTCTCTTGGCTCTGCCTCCTCTGAAGTGTCACAAGGTGGCTTCCAGAAACTCTTGGGACTCCTTGCTTTTCTCACTTGTGATTGGCAAGAAACAGAGAGCTTGCTGCCCGGGGGCTTCCCTGGTGGCGCAGTGGTTGAGAATCCGCCTGCCGATGCAGGGGACACAGGTTCGTGCCCCAGTCCGGGAAGATCCCACATGCCGCGGAGTGGCTGGGCCCGTGAGCCATGGCCGCTGCGCCTGCGCATCCGGAGCCTGTGCTCCGCAACGGGAGAGGCCCGCATACCACAAAAAAAAGAAAGAAAAAGAAACAGAGAGCTTGCTGCCCGGTTAACATAAAGAAAAGACACAGAATTGAGACTCATTAACCTGGTTAGCCTGATTTGGGTCATGTACCCTTTCCTGACCAATTACCAAACCTGAAGGATAAGATGTATTGATTTGCTTAAGCCAGTTAGGCCCCACTGCTGGAATGGAGTCATTTCTGACCAGATCACATGGCTGGGAAATTCCCAGCACTATAAGGAAGGGGGAATCGGACAAAGGGTGCTGGAGAGACACCAGCAAGTTTCCTGTGGTGTGTTTATCAACCAGCGATATCTCAAACAGCCCATCAGAACTTCTGACCAGCATGTGAGCTGCACATTAGTGATCTCCGGGATCTTGTGAACTGGTCTCAAAGACAACGTCATCTATAGATGGCCACACTGACCATCTGAGTTGACGTCAGCCCAGCTGTGGTTAGACTTGGCCCAGATGCAAGTTTACCCATGGAGCTTCTAGTTCTCTACTTCCACCCAGCCTTTCAGACATGGCTCAGCTGGAGGCCCAGGTGAACCTCAGACTCCCCAGTTCCCAGGCCTACACCTGCCCTTTTCAGATACAAGAGGACATCTGTGAGCTGGATTTGGCAAAGAGGAAGCAACAGAGATGTGCACAGCAAAACACACCTGGAACCCCGGCTGCCTCATTCACTGACTCACCACAGATTTACCAACATCTGTGCCAAGTCGTGTCCCAGGGACCCGTCTTCAAGGAGTCACAGTCAGGTGGGGAGACAGTGGTGCCCCAGACCATTACAGTTCAGCGTGGAAACACAGTGAAGTGGAGAGCAGAGGGGCAGGCCCCTTCCCATCTCGGGCCAGAGGGCATGAATGTCCACCCCAGCACTGTCAGCAGCAGGGCCACTCCAGCCCAGCCTGGACTCTCCTGGCTCGAGGGAAGCTATCTTTGGTAGCTTCAAGGATCTCACCAAAGTTGTGCCCCCCTCAGTACAGATTGGGGAGTGTTCAACCCCAGGACTGGGGACCCAAGGTTCTGCACACCATCAGGGCTTTGCAGGATTCTCTCTGGCCCCTTCAGTGCAGTGGCTTTGGGGCTGGGGAGGAGTGGGAGTCGGGGTAGGGGGACAAACCAACTCACCCTTTTGCCTGCCTTCAGACCCCGCCTCTTCCTAAATCTTCAAAACCAGCTGGGATTCACTGGTTAAGCAAGCACACAGCAAGGCCACAAGGGTTCCCTGCCACTGCTCTCTCCAACAGACACCTGAGATTCTACTAGTCCTTTGAGTAAGGCATTGCCCTTATCAGGTCCTCAAGTAAGTCACCAGTATTTCTGAGCCCCTGTGTGGGCCTGATCTCCCTGTGTCTGGCAAATGGGGCCAGGGGTGCCTGGGATGGAGAAAGCCTGGCTAGTCTCATTCTCAACTTTTCTGAAATTAACTTGCCATGTGGCCAGAGGCAAGTCCCTTTCCTGCTCTGCCTCTCCATCTATAAAATAAAGGTTCTGGGATAATCAAGTCTCTATGGGGCTTTCCAGCTCTAACAGTCCAGAATGTGAGCATTCAGGGTTCAGCAAAGAACAGGGAGCAGGGATGGCTGAACTGGGGGAAGAGGGGGGCCATCTGGTCAGGACCTCACAGACCAAAAGGATATATATAGATATAGATATATAGGATATATAGATATATACCAATAGAAATGAACAAAGCCATCTGACCTTCTTACCTATAAGGCCCATGAAATTATATACATATTTTTAAAATAAACTTTTTAATTTTGGAATTAATTTTCAATTTACAAAAGAGTTGTAAAGATAGTACAGAGAGTTCCCGCATACCGGTACCTCACCTAGTTTCAGTTTCCCCTAATGTGACCATCTCATACCACTGTGGTACGTTTGTCAAAGCAAAAAAAAAAAAAACATTGGTACATCTCTATTAACTAAAATCCAGACCTTATTTGGATTTTACCAGCTTTTCCATTAATGCTCTCTCTGTTCCACGATCCAACCAGGAACTATATTGCATCCACCCGGCATGTCTCTTTACGTCCTCTGGTCTGCTTCTGTCTTTCCGTGCTTTTCGTGACCCTTTCAGTTTTGAGGAGTCCTGATCAAGTATTTTGTAGAATGTCCTTCAATGGGAGTTTGTCTGAGGTTTTTCTCTGGGGTTACAGGTTTGGGGAAGAATATCACAGGGTTGAGCTGCCCTCCACATCACATACTGTTGGGGGCACGATAGCCACTTGACTTATCATGGGGTGGTGGTAACCTTGATCACTCGGTCAAGGTGGTGTCTGCCAGGTGTCTCCACCATACACTTCCTATTTGTTCTCTTTCCCTACTCTGTTATTTAGAAGCAAGTCACTAAGCTCAGGGCACATTCAAAGGAAGAGGAGAGGATAATTAGTCTGGAGAAGGGAGAACCTACACGTATTATTTGTAAGATTTTTCTCTACTCCAGCCCCACCCAGCTAGTTATTTATTCAACAATTTATTTCTACCAGTACCAACTCAGGGATATAGATTTCATACTTTGGGTTACTATCTAATACTCCATTATCCATTTTATTGCTCTTAACTGTTTCAGCTTAGGCCGTTGGGAGCTTTTGGCTCCCGAGTCACTTTGACACACTCCTACCCTTTTGAGTTTGGGGCACTTCCTAACTCTGGCACCACAAGACACTCCAAGCTCACTTTTTTCCCTGTCCCAGCCCTAGAATCAGCCATTTCTCCGAGGAAGTAATATATTTTTAAAACAAACCCTCCAATTATCTTGTCAATATTCCAAATGTACTGCACTGCATTTGAATACATGATGAAAGAGATCATTTGTTCAACTGAATTTTAAAACATAACTTCAATTTTTATAGCTCCTAGTGTGACAAGTTTTTTTTTTTTTTTTTTTTTTTGGCCATGCCATGTGACATTTGGGACCTTAGTTCCCTGACCAGGGATCGAACCCACGCCCCCTGCAGTGGAAGCGCAGAGTCTTAACCTCTAGACCACCAGGGAAGTCCGACAAGTCTTTTTAAAATATATTAGGAGCCTCAAAACATGGGAGGGATCTGGCCCTTTCTCCATTTCCAGGAGGGTTTGTGGAACTGAACCTCTGCGGCCACACTGCTAAGGCTTGGGGGCAGCCTGCCCACGCTTCCTACAGTGGTGACCTAGCTCCTGTGTCCTTCCCAGTCTGAGCTGCATGGTGGAGCTACCAAGGTAATTCCTGGGACCGTTCTCTCTCCAGCCTGTGCTCGCCCCCCCCGCCCAGAGGGCGACCAGTCCTGGAGCTCTGCAGACCCCACTCAGGCTAGCCAGGTGCAAGCAGGTGGCAGGAGAGAAGGAAGGCTCCAGGAAGGAAGTTGGCAAGCCCAGCCACTGAGCCGGGCGTTCAAGGGTTGGAGGTGGGGGTGGGGGTGGGGTGGAGCGGGTGGGCTGAGCACATTAGATCCAGAAGGCTCCTGGGGCTTCGGGCCAAAGTTTGCAAAATCCAGCTAGCAGTGGAGCAGGGTTTCCCCGGAGCAGTCCTGGGTTCTGAAGAAGAGAGTCAGCTTCTCGGGAAAGAGCCGCCTTCACGAGCCGGAAGAGAGTGAGACTGCGGCTCACTCTGGGAGGACACGGAGCTGCATGACTCATCGCCCAGTCCTGCTGGCTCCTTCTGGCACAGTGCTGGGCGGCACAGGGCCTGGGAGTACGGGCGGAGTCCCAGGCCGGTCCTGGCCCAGGAGGCGGTCCAGGCTGGCAATCACAATCCGGCACGTAGGGACGTGGGCAGGATGCTGTGGGAGCACCGAGGAGGAAGCAACTCAGCACCAAAGGAGTCTGGGGAGGCCTCACAGAGGAGGTGACATCATCAAAAAGAGGAATAGAATTGGCCAGGCAGCAGTAGGGAGGGAAGAAGGGGAGGGCACTCCCGGGTCTGAGATAGGAGATGCAAAGGCACAGAAGTGTCTGCAAGGCGCTGGCATAGTGCCTGCCGCCCAGCAAGTACTCCATAAATGCGAGGCATTATCGCTGTGGTTGACTTATCATCATTATGATTATTAACCTGGACTCATGACTTAATATTTTTACTACCGTAAAGGTAGTTACTACAATGAATGAATGTCTAAATATACTGCACTTTTCACTGAATTTTTCCCAACTATAAAAGGGGCTGTTCTGAAGATTACGTCTACAGTACACACAGCACTGGGCAGGAGTAGTGGTGAGCACGTGTGCTGGCACACGGAAGGAGCCTCGTTTTCCCCCTCTCCTGGAGGCCAGCCCCTGGGGGTCCTGTGACTGGGAGACTCATTAGAAGAGGTATTTGGGGGTCTTTAAAGATGACCAGACAACAAAGCAGGGACTTGGCTAGGTGGGATCCTTGGTGGTTTCAAAAGTGACAAAGGTGGCACCTGGTGCCCTGGAATGGGAGCTCCTGGTCCTGGCTGCAAGTCTTTCCAGCTGGGACATGGCAGGTTGTACCTGCCCTTCTATCCTGGCAAGGTCCTTATTTCAGAAAACATTGTACCTGGCCCTGGATGGGGCCCCAGCTCTGTGTACCTGCTCCAATCACGGTGTACCTGTTGAGTGTTCCTATCTCAAAAAGTGCCTGCCTGGGTGTACCTGTCTTGATAACTATGGCTCTGCCTCCAACCGTGTGTGTGGACCAACGCCTGTGTCCCGTACTCTTCGGCGTACTTAGTTAGGTCTGAAAGTACGCGGCTGTACCTGTGCCTGCAGCGCCGTTCACTAGGTCTGCCCGTGCCTAACTCGGTGCGCATAACTTGGTTCAGCCTGGGCTTACCTTACGCCTGCGGGCCATGCACTCCTGCCCTGAAGATCTCCTCGCCGCGGGAGGCTAGAGGTTCACGGAAGGGGCAGCTGCCCGCTCCCCAGGCCATGCCCGGATTCCTGGCCAGGCCTGCCGCTCTCGGGTTGCGGGGGCGGGGCCTGAGGCCGGGGCGGTGTGGGGAGGGATGGGGCGGTGATGGGGCGGTGATGGGGCGGTGATGGGGCGGGGCGGGGGCGGAGCAGGAAGGGGCGATGGCCGCTCCGCCCCCTGCCGCCCGGGCCGGCTCTCGCCGGCCCCTGCCCGGCTTCCGCGTCATGGTCCCGGGCGCCACCTCTCCGCCCACCCATCCCGTATAAAAGGGCCGCCGGCCTGGCCCTCGGGACTCGGCCCCATGGAGATGCCGCCGGCCGCGGCTGGCGCACGGCGGGGTGAGGCGCGCGTGACGGGGAGGGGGCGCGGGGGCGGGCTTAGGGGGCGGGCGGAGAAGCGGATGGGAAGGGCTTTGGCTGGGACTGACCTGAGCGGGAGGGACGTGGGGCCGGTCGGCTCCGGCCTCTCCTATCCCCAGGATCCTCCCAACTTAGTCCAAGTCGGAGGATCCTGGGGGTAGGGAGACCGAGGTCCGGAGGGGGAATAGAGCGCTCGCGAGGCTCTGGGCCGGGACACCCTCAGCGTCACCGAGCTCGGAGGCCAACCAGAGTTTCCCATCAACTTTTCTCTCTGGTGGGTCGCCCCGGAAACTTCCCCTCCCCCGGTCCGGGAGTCCGGCCACGGGCCCCGCGCCTCCTGGCCTGGGCTCCGAGCACTGGGCAGGCGGGCGGGAGGAGGCGATGGCTTCAAGGGGGAAGCCCCCCCCTGCCCGCCCCAGCGCAGTTCCAACCCAGTGGGTTTCCATCTGGGAGCCCCGCCCCGCAGCTGTCGGGGCGCGGCGAGGTCCTCAGAGGCCTCCCAAGACTTCTGGGTACCCTGGGTTGGCGGGGGGCTGGGGATGGGGTGGGAGGAGGGGTCAGACTGCCTAAGTTCAAATCCTTGCGCCATCAGCTAACAGCTGGATGACCTAGGGCAAGTTCGTAACGTCTGTGGCTCAGTTTCCTCCTTTGTATTACGGGAATGATGCTCCCCAGCTGGGAGGGCTTTTGAGAGGATAACAGAGGTAACACGGAAGATGGCTTTGCATTTTGCATACTGCCACCAGTCCGTGTGGTCTCATCCTGTTGGATGGGGCAGGGTCAGGAGAGGGGTGGGAGAGAGAGAGCCATTCCCCATCCCTAACCCTCATGGTTGTCATACAGGAGCTGTGTCAAGTGCCTTCCACCAGTCCGAGCTGTGAGTGGCCGGTGGAGAGAGAGGCCCACCCAGGAAGCCACCCCCACCATGAGTCTGTGGGAGCTTGAAGACGGCAACAGCTGCCGAGGGACCTCCAGGCCGGCCCAGGAGTCCACGGCTGAGGAGGCAAGGACTGCAGAGCTGCAGATGAAGGTTGACTTCTTCCGGAAGCTGGGCTACTCATCTGCTGAGATCCACAGTGTCCTGCAGAAGCTGGGGGTCCAGGCAGACACCAACACTGTGCTGGGCGAGCTGGTGAAACATGGGTCAGCAGCTGAGCGGGAGCGCCAGACATCTCCGGACCCCTGCCCTCAACTGCCTCTGGTCCCCCGGGGTGGGAGCAACCCCAAGGCCCCCATCCTGGAGCCCTCTCCCCCCGAGGAGGACAAGGAGGGCAGTGACCTGAGGCCCGTGGTCATCGATGGGAGCAACGTGGCTATGAGGTACATGTCACTTCTGTGGCCGGGAATGGTGGCCGTGTGTCTCTGCACCTCTGGTAGAGAGGATTTCAGAAAGGAGTTGGACCTCTTCTCCAGACTGGTCTAGAGGAAGGGACAGCCCTTTATGGAGGCCCTACTGTGTGCCAGGAGGCTCCCTTAATCCACATGGCTTCTTGGAAGTGGGTTTTAGGGATGTTTGAGGGAGCTCAAAGTGTTGCTCAGGGTCACACAACTGGTAAGTGCCGGAGCAAAGATTCAAACTCGGGTCCTTCTGTCTCCAGAGCTACCTTATGCTCTTCAAGAGGGATCAGACTGTGGGCTCCAGCTTACTACATAGGAGCCTTCTTTCCTCCTCCATGAGATGGGGCTAACCCACCCCTCAGGTGGTGGTTGTGAGGAGTGAATGCACAGAACCTGGAGAGAAGTAAGGGCTCATCCATCAGTAGTAGTTGTTGTTATTGTTTTACTATTATTCAGAGTCTGGGACTGCTGAGGCCTTGTCCCAGACCTGGGCTCCCATGGAAGCGGGCCCAGCCACTGAGGCCTTTGTAGCTGTGACCAAGAGTAACCTTGAGGATCTGGCTCTACATCAGGGGTGTGGGTGGGTAGCTTGATGCTTTGGCTCCAGGGGAGCAGTGACTTGGGTCACTTCTGCTGGAGCCACCTGTGCTGGACTCTGGTCTGAGGGCTCCCCAGGGGGCAGAGCCAGGACTCAGCCCCGTAACCATCCTAGTAACCATCCTACCTCTCCCCTATGCAGGCTCGGGGCGGAGGGGGGGGGGCGGAGTTGGCAGGGGAGGGGCAGCAGGAGGGCTGCCACTGACCCCAGGGAGCCCAGACTTCCCTTCCATCCAGGCCCTGCCCTCTGGCCCTGCTTTCTCCCAGTCCTTTCAAGGCAGGCTGGTGAGTCAGGGTTGGGTGGGTGGTTCACAAGGAAAGGTTCCTGTGGGTGGATGGGGAGATCTCAGACACAGGTGTGGAGTGGGAAGGGCTCCTTCCCTGGCTTCCCTGAGGTC
Organism: Kogia breviceps; assembly: GCF_026419965.1. NCBI lineage: Eukaryota > Metazoa > Chordata > Mammalia > Artiodactyla > Physeteridae > Kogia > Kogia breviceps. Next base: position 172,354,239 of record NC_081310.1, on the reverse strand, counting down.
TCTCAGGTGGGCTGCCTAAGGCCTCTATGCCTTTGTCCCCTCTGCCCCTCCCACACCTGGCCCACCTGGCCCAGCTCAGCTGTCTGGCTGGTCCTGGCCTAGCTCGGCAGGTGTGCAGGTGGCCCTCTTCCAGCCACTTTTGGGTCAGTCAGTCTTCCCGTCTCTGAAATGGACTGAGCCAAGGTGGAAATTGAGGAAAGGTGGCATCCACAGGCCAGCGGCCCCTGGTCCCAGTATGTGCCCTGAGAGTTAGGCGATCCCTCTCAGGCTCCAGCAGTGTTTGGCTGGGATCAGTCAGTGACTCCCTCCTCTAGGGGCGTGGGCCGGAGCGCTGAGCCCCGGGGGCAGCCATGTGCTGTGTGTGTTTGTGTCGCGGCAGAAGGAGGAGGGGCCTGGGCGGGAGGAGGGGCAGGTGGTGCAGGGGGTGGCCAGAAGCCGAGCCGCAGGGGCTTTCTGAGCTGGGGCGGTAGCAGGAGGGGAATTCCAGCCTCAAACTTCCTGTCTCAGCTGCTGCAGGGTTCCTGCCCTCCTGCCCCCTCCCGCCCAGGGCTGGCGGGCCAGCCCCTGCCATATGCAAATCGTGGGGAAATTCACCTCTGTTTCCTTCTAAGGGAATTTTTCTCCACTAGCTGGGCCCAGCCCAGGCAGATCTTTTCACCTGGGTAGCCTGCCTTTTGGCCCTGCCCTCTGCCCTAGGGCGGGAGCCGCTGAGCTGGAGTCTCCTACAGAATCGCACATCTTACCAGTGTCTCGTTAGACAGGCTGAGAGGCCCTGACCTGGGCCGACAGAACTGTGGTGTGGGATGGGAGGATGTCTGGTTTTCCTGTGCCAGCACAGCTTCCTCCACAGCAGCGAAGGGGGACTAAAGTTAGCTGTAGAGAGGCACTCCTGGTTTGGGAGGGCAGGATCTGGGCTTGACTCAAGGGACTGGAACATGTGTTCTACTTCTCCCAAGACTAAGGCTCTGACTACCTGCTTAAGGGGTATTCTGGGGGCTAGGGCGGCTGAGAGCAGACTTGTCCCCAGCCAGGGTTTCTGATGCCCGGAAGCAGTACACTGTCCTGGAAGCCCCGGTGTCCCATGAAGTCCCAGGGCTTGCAGGTGCTGGCCTGGGATGGGGCATATGCAGGTACACACGTGTGTATAGAAGGAGGCAGGTAAATGCGTGTGCAGACTGCGTGCCTGAGACAGGGATCCAAGGCAGAGATGATCCCATCCCCACATTTCTGGGGAGACAGAAGGCCTAGGGCAGGGGGAAGCACTGGGCATTGCGAAGACAGACCTGGGGCCTGACCCATCCTGCCAGGTCAGGGAAGGCTTCTCCGAGGCAGTGACACCTCACCTGGGTCCTGACAGAGGAGAGGAAGTTGCCAGATGCACGGTTTTCCCTGTTCCCAGCCTGCCCCACCCTCTGAACAGTTTGTTCAAACTCAAGTTTGGGAGCTTTTTTTTCTTTCCTAAATAAACCTCAGCTCTTCTGTTAGGGGCAGCAAGGCAATCCAGTACCCTCAGATGTGGGTTCCAGTTCTGCCTCTTACCAGTAGCCAGGGAACCTTCGATGAGTCTCAGAGCCTTGTAAGGATGAAGCAAGGAGGTGTGCGATGTACCTGGCCTCCAGCAGGTGCTTGGTACCCACCCATCCCCGCTCCGGGCCTGCTGTCAGGGTTGGCACTTGTCTTTGTACTGTCTTGGCATCAGCACCCGTGCTGGCTGTGAACACAGCCTCTGGGTCTGCATTTCGGTTGGACCACTGCTACTGTGTGATGCTGGCCACTGGTTGCCCTCTGTGGACCAGTTTCCACACCTGAATAAAAGAGCAAGTGGGACTTCCCTGGTGGTCCAGTGGTTAAGACTGCACACTTCCAATGCAGGGGCCTCGGGTTCAATCCCTGGTCGGTCAACTAAGATCCCACATGACATGCAGCACAGCAAAAAAAAAAAAAAAAAAAAAAAGTGGGGTGGGCCAGGGCCCTTTAATGATAGTACCCTCCTCAGAGACTTGCTGGTGATTCAGTATTGAGCATGGAGATCAGGGCCTGCCTCACAGCTCTCAGTAAGTGTTAACTTTTATTATAAGCAGGCGGGCAGATGGCAGGGAGGCCCCACCTGGTGGGGATGAGCCCTGCCTTTGGGCTGGACTTTGCCTCACCTACAGTTTACGGAGACCTTCAGCCCTGGGAGCCCCCCGCCTCACTCCCAGACAGCCTCCGTGCCCGCCAGCTGCCCTACCTCCCTTTCTACTTCTCTTGGGGCTCCAGCTATTACCGCCCCAAGCCAACCACAGGATGTGGTTGGCCATGGAGTTGCCTCTTTTGCGTAACGCTTATTCTGTTTTATGTGCCAAATATGAGAGTCTGAGTTGTTCGCTGAGGGGCAGGGGCTGTCGGGGTGAGAGCCCCAGCTGACCCCTTCCAGCCCCCTAGCCTGGTCCTGGAGCCCTGCCATGACACCCAGTATTACCTGGGAGCCCCCTTCCATTCCCAGGAAGCCAGCTGGAACCTCCACTTTGTTGGACTGTCTTTGGTCTCGAGAAAACAGGAACATTGTCCCACTGACATGGGCCCTTCTTAAGGAGGCTGCAGACCACCCGGCCCATTTTTCAGACAGAGAAGCTGAGCCACAGCAACCCCAGGGCTTGCTTCTGGACCCAGCCACATTTGGATGGGGTGAGGTCTGGTCCACGGCAGTGGGATGTCCCATTTCCCAGCTCTCCTGCTGGCAGAGTCCCCAGAGTCTTCCAGACCATCTTTTTGCCTCGGGTCATGCCTTCTCCAAATGGGCAAGAAGAGAACAGGGAGTCCAGGCCTTCTGGGGCATCGGCAGTCCGAGGAAAAGCAGTTCCTTTCACTTTCAGAACGAAAGGCCTCACAGCTGCCTCCTGCCCTCCTGCCCTCCTGCCCTCCTGTCCACCTCGCCCGCCCTCCTCAGTCCCAGCCCCTGCGGTTTGAGTAGGACTGAACTGTAATCCAACTTTAATCCGGAGCAATCTGGTTTCTCCTTCCCAGCACCCACCCTCAGCCCTGCCGAGCCGGCGAGGGAGGAGTGGTGACTCAGTCAGCCTGTGTTCATCTGTGTCCCCACGGTCCCTGTGCCTTTCCCCCACCCCCAGGTGTGTTGTAAGCGACCTGACCCTTCCCCATGTGGGGAGCAGGTGCTGCCAGATTCCTGGGCGTTTCCTCACTGGCAGGAGATAGAACCGCAGGGAAAGCCCCGGCTGTGGCCATCCCAGGCGGTGTGGGAACCAGCAGGGAATACAGGCCCTAGGCCCCCGGCCAGAAGGCGGGAGGCTGAGCCCAGCGGCTCCACCGGCCAGGGCAGGGGCTGGAGTGCAACCCACCTCCCTCCTGTGCGGGCCTGGGAGCAGCAGGCCGACCCCGTCCTCCTCTCCTCCCCAGCCACGGGAACAAGGAGGTCTTCTCTTGCCGGGGTATCCTCCTGGCCGTGAACTGGTTTCTAGAGCGGGGCCACACAGACATCACAGTGTTTGTACCATCTTGGAGGAAGGAGCAGCCTCGGCCCGATGTGCCCATCACAGGTGAGTGGTACCTCTGAAGGGGCATATGGTCTCCCTGCCCCAGGAGCCCCTATTCTCTTCAATAGAGACCCTTTGGGTATGAGCAACAGCTTCTAGGCCCCAAGCAGGGACCAGCATTCTTTTCCTGGCTTTTGCTGTCCTCAGCATCCCTGCTCTGAACAGCGGTCCTTGGAGATCACCTTAGGTAACCACTGCCTCCAGGTCCTGGGCACCTCCCTCATCTAATGGTGGCATGCCCTTGCCATGTCTCCAACGGCACGGGGGCAGCGTGGTGTGACAGCTGAGCCCCTGGGCTCTAGCATCCTGGCTCAGTCCCTTCTGGCTCTGAGCCACTTGCACCTCATCTGAGACACGGGATGGGGTGAGGATTTGATAAACCAACTCGCAGGGTTGGTTGTGAGGATCACATGGGTTAACACACGTACGTGCTCAGAAGAGCGCCTGGCACATACACAGCAAGTGCCAGCTGCTAGCGTGGCTCTTACGTGAGCCCCCAACCTTTGGGAGGAGAACCTGAGTTTATTTCCCTGGAAGTCTTGAGATCTGGGGGCAGGCTGGCTGGGGCCTCCCGCTCCAAGAAGAGCAGCCCCTTCTGGGTGGGTCCTTCTGTCCTGGTTGAGACAGTCCTCTGGCCCCAGCTCAAGCCACGGCTCATTCCTAGATCCCTCGAGAACAGGCTGGACATGACCAGGCCTGGTGTCCAGGAGGGGGAAGGAGGCAGCCCAGCTCTACTGAGGAGCCTTTCCTGAGCAGGACCTGCCAGCCTGTTCTCCGGGGTGCTTGGTCTTTGGGCAGCAAACTAGGCGCCAGGCCCAGTGAGGGGCTGGGCCTCAGCAGTGGCCTCTGCAGAGGCTCTTCCTGTTCCCGCGACCCTGGAGTTGAGAGTCCTGTGTCTGGCGACCGCGGGGTCAGGGAGCCCTGCGAGCTGGCTCTGGGTCCAGGCTGGGCCCTGACCTGCGCCCCTGCTGCCTCCCAGACCAGCATATCCTGCGGGACCTGGAGAAGAAGAAGATCCTGGTGTTCACGCCATCCAGGCGCGTGGGTGGCAAGCGCGTGGTCTGCTATGACGACCGCTTCATCGTGAAGCTGGCCTTCGAGTCCGACGGCATCGTGGTCTCTAATGACACTTACCGGGACCTCCAGGGCGAGCGGCAGGAGTGGAAGCGCTTCATCGAGGAGCGGCTGCTCATGTACTCCTTCGTCAACGACAAGTACGTTCCTGCCACCGCCGGGACGTGCCTGTGGGAGGTGGGGAGCTGGGGCAGCTCTGCTGCGGGGCCGTGGCCTTGGGCCCAGGCAGCAGGCCCCACGTAGGAAGGGTCAGGCTAGGACCAGACTGGAGCTTTCTAACTTGGGGGATGGAGAAGGAGCATGCGGGACAGGATGTTATCAGGCTTCCAAGAGAGAATCTCCACTTCCCAGCACCGAAGCTCTGACCAGAGGCCAGTGGATGCAGCTTTAGATTCAGATGTTCGGCCTCAGCGAGCTCCCAGCAGGAGAGTTGCCCTAAAGGCGCCCGTGGCTGCGGCCTTCTGGACTGGGGCCTCCTCCACTCCCTTGGGACAGTACCCCCTAGAGCCCAGGGATGTCCTGCTGGGCAGACACCAGTTTTAGGAGCTGCCCTCCTCTCCGTGCTAGCGAGGCTTCCTGTCCTGCCCCCTCCTCGGCACTGGGAAGTCCCCCTTCATGTCTCGCACCTCCTCCGCAGGTTCATGCCCCCTGATGACCCCTTGGGCCGTCACGGGCCGAGCCTGGACAACTTCCTGCGTAAGAAGCCACTCATGGCCGAGCACAGGAAGCAACCGTGTCCCTACGGTAAGACCCCCAGCTCCACCCTCCAGGGCCCTCCTCACGCCATCCCCTTCCTCTCTTGCCTGAGTCGGCCTGCGCCCCACGTTCTTTCTCTCAGGGAACCCCCAACCCCATGTCTCCTGTGCTGCCCCCTTCCGTCTCCCACTCCCTGGTTCTAGAGCCCCCCGGCTGAGAGCCCTCCTTAATTCTCTGCCAGGGAGGAAATGCACCTATGGGATCAAGTGCCGATTCTTCCACCCCGAGCGGCCAAGCCGGCCCCAGCGCTCCGTGGCTGACGAGCTCCGTGCCAACGCCCTCCTCTCGCCCCCCAGGCCGCCGAGCAAGGAGAAGAGTGGCCGGCGGCCTTCACCTTCCTCTCAGCCCGGCTCTCTGCCAGCAAAGCATGAGCAGTGCAGCCCGGATGGGAAGAAGCCGGGGGCCCAGGCGTCCCCGGGGACTCACCGGGAAGGCCTGACACAGACCTTCACCCCGGCAGGCAGGAGCCTCCCACCTAGTGGGGGCAGTGGCAGCAGCTTTGGGCCCTCAGACTGGTTCCCGCAGACCCTGGACTCTCTCCCGTATACCTCCCAGGATTGCCTGGACTCGGGCATTGGCTCCCTGGAGAGCCAGATGTCAGAACTCTGGGGGATTCGAGGAGGCAGCCCTGCTGAGCCGGGCCCACCTCGGGGCCCTTATGCCGGCTACCGCCCCTATGGGGCCGAGCTCCCCGCCACTCAGGCCTTCTCTGCCTTCGGCCGGGCCGTGGGTGCTGGCCACTTCAGCGTCCCTGCTGACTACGCACCCCCGCCCGCTGCCTTTCCACCTCGAGAGTACTGGTCCGAGCCATACCAGCTAACCCAACCAACCCCAGTCCTGCAGGAGCCTCGGGTGCCGGGCCCAGGGGCTGACAGGGGCCCCTGGGGCGGGGCAGGCAGCCTAGCCAAGGAGCGAGCCAGCGTGTACACCAAGCTGTGTGGCGTCTTCCCCCCGCACCTGGTGGAGGCTGTGATGGGGCGCTTCCCACAGCTCCTGGACCCCCAGCAGCTAGCCGCCGAGATCCTCTCCTACAAGTCCCAGCACCTCAGCGAGTAAGCCGGCCAGCCGCCCGGGCAGCACCTCCGGCCTCCGAGGGCTGCCAGGCTGGGCTTGGAGGCTGGACAGAGGGAGGATTCAAGTAGGGAAGAGAACCCACAAACCAAAGATACTGTAGGATTGGTTCTGGCACCTCTAGGCGTCTGCCCGAGGGGTCAGGAGCGATCACCCCGTTGATGCACATTGTATCTGTAGTTTAAGGAGACGCTGCCAGTAACGGCTGTCAGTCCGTGGCCGAGGCCCAAACCCTCCTTTCTCTCAGAGGGCGGGGAGGGAGGCGGCGGGGAGCAGAGGCCTGGGCTGGGGGCCCTGTGCACGGCCCCCCACCTCCGCCCCGTCCCTGGGATGCCGGGCTTGGCCGGCTCGTTGGGCACCGTGTGCCCGCCCTCCGTGGGCCCTCCTCTAAGCCAATGAGGCCTCGTCCGTGCTCTAGCGGGCACGGGGCTTCATGTTAGTAAGCAAGATGCTTCTTAATAACCCACTTCCGTCCCACTCTGTGCTCCTCTCCTATGACCACCCTGCAGGGTCAAGGGCACTCTGCCCCACCCTCTCCTCCTCCCCCCTTCCTCTGCATTCAGAGCCATCTCGCCCTTCCCCAAGGGGGACGCGTGTGCATGTGTGTGTGTACAGGTGTAAATGTTAAATATTTTAACTGGAAAGCCCTTGCCTCTCTTCACACATCAATAAAGCACAATGTGAGCCCCTCTAAGAGGTGATGGTCTTTGTTGCTTCCGGGTGGAGCCGGCTCCTGGGTGATGGAAGGTCAGCAGGTGGGCACCCCGGATCTGCCTCCACACCAGCTCCCTGACCCTTCTCTGGAGAGTTCTACTGAGAGTGCTCTGTCCCTTGGGGTAGCGTCCTTCCTGAGGCCTCGGCTCAGGCCTGGAGAGGAGACGCCTGTGGACACATGGGCAGAGTGTCAGGAAGCAGAAGCATGAAGCTGGGAGTCCCGAGGCTGCAGCGTGGGGAAGGGGTGCTGTTGCGGGACAGTAGGGGGATGGATCAGGCTGGCCCCTCCGTCTGCCCCGTGACCAGAGCTGAGCGCTCCAGGAGAGCTTGTAGAGTGGGCCTGAGGGCTCAGCTCTGTCCCGTCCTCCCAGATCTTGCCCTGCTTCAGGCCCGGAGTGGGGTAGGGGGCACTGGGGTAGAATCAGCCTGGAGAGGCCCTGCCAGGGTAACCTCCAAGCAGGAGGTTAGGGGTCCCTGGCCCCAAACACAAGAACAGGTTCTGCCACCACGAATGTTACCTGGGGCAAGTGACTACCCTTCTGGGTCTCAGTTTCCGCATCTATGAAGTGGGGGTGATGATGGCACCTACCTTACAGAGCTGTACTTTACAGGAGGATGTGAGATCATCTGTGTTGTCTTCACCTCCACCCACCGTCTCAACCTTCCCATCTGCCCCTGGAAGGGAAAGGGCCAGGCAGGAATACACAATTTTTTTAAAAAATAAATTTATTTTATTTATTTATGTTTGGCTGCGTTGGGTCTTCGTTGCTGTGCCCAGGCTTTCTCTAGCTGTGGCGAGCGGGGGCCACTCTTCATTGCGGTGCACGGGCTTCTCATTGCGGTGGCTTCTCTCGTTGCAGAGCACGGGCTCTAGGCACCCGGGCTTCTGTAGTTGTGGCACACGGGCTCAGTAGTTGTGGCTCGTGGGCTCTAGAGCACAGGCTCAGTAGCTGTGGTGCACGGGCTTAGTTGCTCCGTGGCATGTGGGATTCTTCCCGGACCAGGGCTCGAACCCGTGTCCCCTGCATTGGCAGGTGGATTTTTTTTTTTAATATCTTAAATTGTATTTATTTTTTTAAACATCTTTATTGGAGTATAATTGCTTGACAATGGTGTGTTAGTTTCTGCTTTACAAAGTGCGGCAGGCGGATTCTGAACCACTGCACCACCAGGGAAGTCCTACACAATTTTTTTTTCAGACAAAAATGAGGTATAAATGTTAAATATTTTAAGTGAAAAGCTGGGCAGTCAGATGATCCCCAAACACCATCAGCAGTGGAAAAACATGGTTTTAAGAATTACATCTTTGAACATTTCACCCAATTTGAACTTTCTATTTGTGAAGTTTTTATTGTACCTATTTTTTTCTAGAAACTGCTTTCCCACAGAACGGCTGCACAGCATGTTGTAGGAAAGGCCACCCCTGTGACCTCCCTGCACATTAGGGTCCCCCCCACCCCCCGCCCCCCGCCAGTTGCTCTTGGCCCAGAACGCTCTGCAGAAGCCTGCACTTGAGGCGGGAATCCGCGCGCACGATGCGAACGTTACTTCCAAAGCCCCCACGTCGAGCTCTTCCAGGCGCTCTGTGTCCAGCCGCCTCAGGACGCTTTACCTGCACCAGGGAATGTCGCTGCCTCGTTTATAAGATAGTTTTTCCAATCGAGAACTGTATTCCAGATTAAAGGCTACTTATGGGCCTTTGTGTTTACAGACGGGAAGCTAAAATACCGGACTGTCCAGTTCATTATCAGCTGCTGACGAAGCTGAGTGACTTGTCCGAGGTCCCACGGAGGAGGACAGACTCAGGCAGGGCCTCTGCTTGGGGTCCCCTGGCCCCACAAACCTGAGGAAGAGAGGGACCCAGACACTAGTTCGCAGTGACTCTCGGGCCCCTGAGGGGGATGGAGGTGGAGGGGGCGCCCTCAGCCCCGCCCCTCACAGCCCCGTGGAGTTACATCTGCACGGGGACCCTCCAGCGGGAGGGCTGGCCTGACCACCCCGCGGCCCTGCTCACGGCAGGTGCGCCAGCAGTCCCACCCACGCGGCCCCCTCTCTGCACACCACGGGGCGGGGAGGGCCGTGAAGACCGTGAGGGCCCACGGGAGGCCCGGAAGGAGAAGTAGGGTGCCTTCGCCCCCTCTACCCATCCCACCAGCCCGCTCTCCGTAAACGTGAAGGCTCACACTTGGTTCCTGACCAGAGCTGAACTCTTGGTCATTCACTGCTTCTGCTTTGTGGGGAGGGGAGGAAGAGGCAGATTCCACAGGCAGGTGGGCAGTGGACAGGCGGCAGTGGGCAGCAGGTCCGGGCTGGCTTGCTGTGGTACCGCCTGGCCGTGCTGGCTCGCCGGCAGGCATGGGCAAGGGCAGCAGGGCGAGCTGGGGCCGGGCTCGTGGAGGACTGTGTCAGTTCGGTGCCCTTGTCGTCTCTGCTTTCCCGGCAGCTTCGGCCTGGCTGGGCTGGCCGTCCAGGGTTCGGAGGCTCCCCTCGGGGCCTCTTTCTCAATCTGGCTTCCGGGCAGAGCTGCTCAGAGGCTGCCAGGCCCAAGGCCCAGCATGTTTCTTTCCCAGGACTTGGGTTTGAACTGCGAAGTTTCCCTCACCACCTCCTGCCCCACCCGCTGAAGCATCTTTATTCACGAGGCCTCAGCGTCCCCACCTGTGAAAGGGACATGATGGTCCCTGCTTCTCCCTAGATTTGACAAGAGGCCACCTCAGGGTGGCTGGTGGCAGCACAGGAGGGCACAGCCCTGGGTTCGGGTCCCCCTCGCTGGCTGTGTGGCCCTCTCGGGGCCTGGGCTTCCTGGCCTACCTCACAACACGGTTGTAAAGTGTGAGAGAAAGACAAGTATCGCGTGATATTGCTTATCTGTGGAATCTTAAAAAAATGGTACAAATGAACTTATTTACAAAACAGGAAGAGTCACAGCTGTAGAAAACAAACTTATGGTTACCAAGGGGGAAGGGGTGTTGGGTAGGGATGAACTGGGAGATTGGGATGGACCTGTACACACTACTGTATATAAAACAGATAACTAATAAGAACCTGCTGTACAGCACAGGGAACTCTACTCAGTACTCTGTAATGACCTATAGGGGAAAAGAATCTAAAAAAGAGCGGATACATGTATATGTATAACTGCGTCACTTTGCTGTAGACCTGAAACTGACACAACATTGTAAATCAACGATACTCCAATAAAAATTGTTTTAAAATAATAAAAGAAAATAGAAATACTTGGGAAAACAAAAAGTGTGAAGGAGAGAGTGGCAGGGCCAGACCGTGACCCTGAGACGGGATCTCAAGCCACTGAGGTGCTGGAGGGTATCAAGCTCCAGTCACTGCCCTGCCGGCTCTTTCCTCCTTTTGTTTTCCTGGTTCCAGGGGCTGAGAAGCCAACGGGGAGCGTATGCAAATCCCTGTATTGGGAAATGACCCTGGGGCGCTCACAGAGGATGGCCTCCTGCCAGCCCTTCCCGCAACCCCCCTAGGCCCCTACACCCCACCCTGGGGCACTCACCAGCAGGGGCCTGACCCTGGGTCTTCTTGCAAGTTCTGTCCTGCACTCGGGTTAACCACACCGGGGCACAGGATGACTACGGAAACCTTGGCCTCCCTGGCAGAGAAAGGGATGCAACTCCCTGCCTGGAGGTCCCCGCCCCCTCTGTCCCCATCACACCACACCAGCCTGACGAAACCCTACAGTCCCTAAAGATCTAAGGGCCTAAACTAGGCGCAGGAGAGCTTTGGGGCTCCAGGAGAGCAGCTCCTGGGCAACCTCCACCCCAGTGCTGCTAACACCCCAAACAGCACTGGTCTCCTGCAGGGTGGTTTGGGGGAGTGGCTGGGAGAGGCCACCAGTCACCATCCAGCTGCCACCTCCTCCCTCTTCCCCCCAGGTCCCCTGGAAAAGCCAGACTGTGTCTCCCCTACACAGAAGGGCAAGCCCCCTGCCCTGAAGGAGGTGCCGGGCAGATCTCTAAGGAGAAACAGACTGAGCGAGCCACAGAGAAACTGGGATTCAAGGGGACACAAATCTAGAGTTGGGGGAGGGGTCGTGCCATCAGCCCAAGCCCTGGGCCCAGCTGGTCTCCAGGGGTTCCTGCCCCTAAAGAAGGCAGTTCCGGGCTCCTAGCACTTTTGCCCCAGGGATCCTCAAACCTCTGGCTCATTTTTTTCCCCTAGACATATAGCAGGGTGGGTAGAGGGTGGTAAGAGCCTGCTCTGGGGGCCTCCTAGTTCATGGGAAGGGTATGGGAGATTTGGCTGAAAGGGACAGGAAGTAGGGCCCTACAATTAAGGAAAATGAAGCCTTCCCAGGCCATGGTATGTAAATCCTTCCGGCTAGTTCCTGGAGGGGGAAGAGGCCCCAGGCTGTCATTCTGGGGTGTGGCCTCAAAGCCCGACTCAAGGCCGCTGCTGGTGATCTTAAACTGCTCACCCATTTAAGAAATGGCTGCAAAACTGGTGGGAGAAATAGACTGGGCAACCCACCCACCGCACAGGGTTAGGCTGGTTGCTAGGAGGCAGGTCACTGGGAAGGGTCCAAAGGCTCTGATTCTGGCTGCTCTCCAGAGAAGAGGCTCGCTAAAGGCCAGGGGCGCTGTGGTGCTCTGCCTGCCACCTGCTGGCACCTCCTGGTAAGGACTGCCTGGGGAGCAGGGGACCTGCTTAGCCCACAGGGCTGCCAGCCCAGGCCTGAGCACAGGGCCTAGAAACTGGGCTGCTCGGCAGGATCCGAAAACACAAATCTAAAGAGAAAAATATGGAAAGCAAGTGCTAAGGCAAAAACACGGAATTCTCAGTGGTCTTTGCAGCTCCACCTGGAAAGCAACACCAGAGGTCACAGTCCGTCCTACGAAGTTTAGAGTTCCAGAAAATTCCAACTGTTCTGGGTAACACATGACCCAAGAAAAATTCTCAGGAACTGGACGAATAGGGAGGAAAGGAAAAGGAGAAAGAAATACTTGTATTCCTTTTTTTTTTTTTTTTTTTTTTTTTTTTGGCTGCACTGGGTCCTCGTTGCTGAGCGCGGGCTTTCTCTAGTTGCGGTGAGTGGGGGCTCCTCTTCTTTGCGGTGCGCAGGCTCTGCTGTGGAACACAGGCTCTAGGTACGCGGGCTTCAGGAGTTGTGGCGCTCGGGCTCTAGGGCACGCAGGCTTCAGTAGTTGTGGTTCGCAGGCTCAGTTGCTCCGCAGCATGTGGGATCTTCCCCGACCAGGGATTGAACCTGTGTCTCCTGCATTGGCAGGCAGATTCTTAACCACTGAGCCACCAGGGAAGTCCCTGTGTTCCTTTTTTTTTTTTTTTTTTTTTTTTTTTTGCGGTACGCAGGCCTCTCACTGCTGTGGCCCCTCCCGTTGCGGAGCACAGGCTCCGGACGCGCAGGCTCAGTGGCCATGGCTCACGGGCCCAGCCGCTCCGTGGCATGTGGGGTCTTCCCGGACCGGGGCACGAACCCATGTCTCCTGCATTGGCAGGCGAACTCTCAACCACTGCGCCACCAGGGAAGCCCCTGTGTTCCTATTTTTAAAGTGATATGGAAGATAAAGTCACAGTGAGTTCCACATATTTCAACCCTTTGGCTCAGCCATCTCACCGCTAAGCATTGTGTTTGCAAAATGATGTGTGTAATGTACCACAACACTGTCTGAAACAGCAAAAGATGGGAAATAACATTAACACTATCGGCAGAGGACTGGGTTAGATAGATTTTGGTAACAAATGTAATGGAGTATTAGGTAGCCAACAGAAACGAGGCCGCTGCATTTATAGAACATTTTCTAAGCTATATTACTAGCTGAAAAAAGTATGCTCCCATTTCGGTAATAGACACACATACGTGTGCACGTTGCTCACGTATGTACAAGGTTCTTCTGGAAGGATACACAGGAAACTGTCTCCGGGAAGGACAACTGGGAACAGAGGGGCAGGTGGACTGACTTTTCAGTGACTGCACTTCAGCACCATTTGAATATATGCCACTTGCATGTATTACTTATGCAGATTAGATATTTTAAAGCACCCTTGGGTAGAGAAATAAGTTATGGGGGTGGGGATGCGGATATGAGGAGGGCTGTATTGGCCAGGGGTCTCTAATTTTTTTTTTTTTTGGCACCACGCAGATTATGGCATCTTCGTTCCCCAACCAGGGATCAATCGCTGGCCCACAGCAGTGCAAGCGCGGAGCCCTAACCGCGAGACCGCCAGGGAATTCCCAGCTAATGTTTATTCTTGTACACAAACAGTGAAAAGTTGGTGCACACCTACCCCCAACATATGTATGCTGTTAAACCATGATAACTGCCATTTTGGAAGATCAAAATGGTTGACTGCTTGTGGTTCAACCCAATATTTATTTACAAATTATCTTACATGTACTAATGAATGAATATTTCTGCATATTATATAACACAAAGTGAGGAACTAAGTAAGGCTGAGCCAGAAAGTAAATATAAACCAAAGGCCTGCCGTGTTCTTCCCAGCCCCCAACCCCTCCCCTTGGAGACCAGCACCCTTTGAGGGGGGGATCAGAATCAACTCCACCACAGCCCATCTCAGTGAGGAAAACTGTTACTCCACAGAGGCAGTTTTTCAAAGGGAAAATTGCTTCAAATCATGAAGCTTACCACTGATAAAATCCAGGCCTGATAATGTTAACTTGGATTAACACAGGAATGAGAAGCTCAGCCCCTTCTTCTTATCTCTGCACCTTCCAGGCACAACGCCCTCTCAGGGACTCAACACGGGCCCAGCCTGGGAGAAGGAAATGTGTTCAGAGCGCAGCCCTGCTCCCTCTCCACGCCGCACCCAAACCCAGTACAGCATCCCCAGTCGGGCTTCCGATGTGAGCTTTTAAGTGTAATGATGCCTCAGTAATTTGGAGTAAGGCTAAGGGGCAGAGGAGTCAGAATAAAAGCAAAAACTAAGTCACACAGTGTTTCAAAACAGCATACTTACTGCTCTCAAGCTTAGGCCATTTAATACTTGTTTCAGTTCCCTCACTTAGCACACAGGCCAAGAAGTCAAGAATACTCTCTTTAGAATACATACTTACAGGGTACTTACATTACCCCAGCACCCAAAGGCTCAATCTTGGAGTCAGAAATAATGCTAACGCCTGCTTCCTCCTCTTTCCCAGCAAGGGATTTTCTTCTAAGCAAAGAGAATAAACTCCATTATAGGGTAAATGGTTAACCTAATCATGGATCCATTTCCTACACCACTCCGAAGGCCCCCAAGATGGGGACAGCAGCTTCGACAGGCCATGCCCTCAACCCTCACCAGCCCTGTCCAAATTCACAACGCTTCCCTGGGTCCCTCCCCTAGGCCCCAAATAGCTTCTCACCTCCTGCTTTGTGGGTTGTTCCTGTTCTCCGTGTTCAACTTTTACGGTCTGATGGTGTTTGGAGCACTTTGAGCTATTTCCTCATCTCCTGGAAGAGGGTACTTGAGACTCCCTAGGAAGCTCTATACAGGCACCATCCTCCCAGGATAAGACATAAAGTGGCTGGATTTTTTTTTTAATATCTTGTAACTACCAAAAGGAGCAAAGGACAACCTATTCCCATCTTAGAGATTAGAAGGTTAAAGACCGGAAGCCAAGTACTATTCCAAACCCAACCAAGCTGGTGAAAGCAGTACCTTCTCAGTGGTCCTGGCAGCCGTTCCAGGGCAGGGGTCACTGGTGGGGGCAGCTAAGATGGGAGGACACAGGCCACCCAGCAGACCACCTCCACCTGTACCTCCAACTGCAAGGGCAACTGCCACTTAAATACACATGGTTCCTCCGCTAGGATGGTTGTTCCTCTAATCAATAACTTGATCAAGGTCATAACCTTATCCTCTTTTAAACTCAAGCAAACTTAAGCTTAGCTGATAGCCAAAGTTGCAAATATCACAAGTATGGTAGGTAGGGATCTCCCGGCATTTTGTCCTAAACCAGCCCAACATAGGGAACCTAAGTGATCTCTCAAGACTCTTGTATCTCCAGTATGTCTGGCCAACTTACAGGTAAGTTGTGAAGTCTCCTAATCAATGATTAAACTTTACAGAGAAAATACGTATAAAGCAAGCCATGTCTCTAACCATGATTATACATACATAGAGGTATTCATATACATAGAGATGCTTTTAATAATATATCTTTTTAAGAGTAGTCCTACTCTATATCTAGCAAAAGTCATACTGTGAGAGTCAGAAATATCTTCAGGTTTGCTGTGTGCTGTCCTCAGAGTTAAGGAAACCACCGGGATCCCATCCTTCCCTCCCGGGAAAGGAGACTGACAAAAAAAGGATACAGAAAGCTTCTGGTTTCCATTGTTTTTAAGGAAAAATCTACATAAGAAACTTCCTTTAAAAAAATCCCTTAAGTTCTGCTACCAAAGACATAGGCAAAGACATCTAAATAGCCACAGAGTCAAAAAAAAAAAAAAAAAAGTTTATTTGAGAACAAGAGGAAGCTTTTGCACATCTGACAAGGTACACGTGTTTTGATAACAGACGCCATCCATATTTCAGCTCTACCAATATTGCCACAAATTGAACATATTTTTTCTAACAAAGATATGGACATAAGTAAAGGACTATGACTAAATAGAGTCAAAGGAAAGGTGAGGCCCCACAGCTTATCCCTTAGACTGATTCATGACATAGGATTTAAATCGAACAATCCAGTCTCCTAATGCAGTGGTTCTCAACTTGGTTTCTTATCAGAATGCCAGGGACTCTTCGAACGAATATTCCTAATACTAGGCTGTACCCGAATCAGAGTCTTGGGGAGTGGGACCCAGGCACTGGTATTTTTTTAAGCATCCCAGGTGATTCCAATGTGCAGCCAAGGTGGACGGCCGCTGCTCCAGAGGCAGGTAACAACCATCAACAGGTTCCTCAGCCCATCCACCCTGACAGGAAGGGGCATTTGCTGGGCATCGCGGCCTCTCGGTGATCCTGTCATTCGCCTTGCTCAAGGACTCCAGGCGTTATCAGCTTTGGGTACAATTTAGAGCCTTTCCATTTGCCTTCGTGATTTTTAGAGCAATATTTAATCAGGCAAATATCATCAAAGGGAGAAAAGATGGAAAAAGAAATTTCTGTAAGGCATGATATGAATAAGTAAGTGAAAAAACAATCTCAAGTTTAAAAGTGAAGGATGAGAAGTCAAAGCCTGTGAAATTTTATTTATACAAAAGAATAAAAATACCTATTTTAAAAGGACTGATTTAAACTTATGTTTTTCAGCTTTTCCTGTTCCTTGAACATGAAACTGCTTCCAACTCAGAAAGATTTAAGATAGGTAATTATTAAATAAACACTCTTTACCTTCCCTCTGCAAAAAAAACCCCAAAAAGCCAAGTTCCCATTTTATTTATGGTAAACCAAATTATTTTCAGTTAAGAATATTGGCAACTGCACGAAACAGATTATCAGATATGTCAGCAGGAAGGTAGGAGCTGTACAATGGCATTACAAAAAAGTCCCCAAAGAAAATAAGATGGTAAAAGCAATCATAGAAAAATGATAAAACACAAACAAATAAGAAAACGCCAGATATTTACAGCCTCCCTCTGAAATGTGACTTGTTCTACGTTCAGCATAAAACAAACCTAAAGAACATTTCTTGATGCGCATCACAGATGAAGCTGGTGCCAGCCAGTTTGACAGGGGAGACATTGGGTTCCAAGAAGGGAGAAACGCACAGTTAGCAACTTGCTGGGATTAAAACAATGTCCTGGGTCTTCCTGCAATTGTTACTGAAAATGACACAAAGTAAATGCTCCGATATGGTCTCACAGAAATGACTTGTTTGTCACCACATTTCAGAACAAACTACTCAGAGTCACAGGCACCGGGTCTGGGAAAGCAGAGATGGATGGCCACGCAGCCAGGTGAGGGGTGTTTATCTTTGTGAGGTCGGAGGAGGGAAGCAGGGCTCTATAGCCTGGACGCTTGTGCACTAATGAGTCTTCTAATAATCCTGAAGAGAGAAAAACAAAAGCCCCAACTTATTCTCAGCAGAACACTGATAAATTCTCACCAAAAACCCTGCTAGGCTATTGCTCTGTAGCCAAAGATTCTATTTCAGATTTGACAGACAATATTTCACATCGAAAATGGCTTGTCTTCTGAGTCCACGAAGGGACAGAAACGTCAATTCTGCCTTATTAGACCTGAGAACTCACCAGTTAGAGGCATGGGGGTGATGAGGAGGGATAGTATTAACAGTTCATTATTTAATCAAAGGAAATTTTTCTTCAGTAAAAAATGTGTGAGCCTTTCTCTCTCCAAAATATAAAGAAAGTACACACACAAAAAAAAAAAAAAAAAAGAAAAGAAAAGAAAGTACACAAACCTAAAAGTCAAAGTGCATCCAGATGGATACTCCAGACTTTAAAACAAGAACTGTGACCCCAGATTAGGAACACTCAAGCTCTGAAGACAAATACGTTTTTCTAACCATCTACAAAAATCACCAGCCTCTCTGAAATGGTCTGGCTGATACTTACAGCTCGTGGTTTTTTGTTTAACTTCAGATCAATCCTGTGATAGGAAAGATAAAAGATATTTGCATTTTAATTTACAGAAAACGGGTCCAAGAATCAGCTACTGCATAGGGCACAAGCTATAACAAAGACTATTTGGTTAAGTAAAATCCACATTCTTCATTAGACTATGTCATATTTAGTTGTTTACCCAGATATTATTAAGCAAGTATTTATTAAAAACATGAGCAGATACTCTTGCCACAAGGTAAACTTAGATGACTCAAAAAGAAATACACTATAGCAGTTACAAAAGTCGTACAATTTTTAAAAATTATTCCAAAATTACACGTTAAAGAGCTTGGATTAAGAGGGCATGCTCTACGTTAATATGTTAGCTCTGCAACTATGTTGCTGATAATCACTGAGACACTGAGTGATTAAGAACAGGAAAGAGACTAGGAGTTTGTATTCCTGGACATGAAACAAAAAAGAAATTCAACAAATTTCAATTTTTAAATCTTTCCAGAGCAAAACATCAAGATCTTAAACTATCAATCTCCTTATGAAGCAAAGCCAGGATATCAATTTAAATATGAATCAAAGTAAAGGTTATCTATTTTTAAGGAAATCAAAATGCATAAAAGTGAAGTTTACTTAATTTTGCTTAAGTTATTAAATAAAATGTTACCTCCATCACGTTTTTCTGTTTTTAAAAAAAACTTCCCAGCCTAACCTAATATATATACCTACAATTAAACAGATAAACTATGGGTTAGAAAGGTCTCAAAAAGGCATATTTGTCTCTACACACTAAACAACACAGCACAAATACTAATTCAAATCAAACTTACTCAAAGTCATAATCAAACATGCCAGACGGGCTGAGGGGCAGCATTTGAAAGGAAGAAAGCAATAGCAATTAATATCCTAATTGAATAAATTAGTTGATTAGCCACCCTAGCAAGATTTGTAGAAATAAAATCACTTTTAAGAATCTTAAGCCACAAAGTTTCAAACATCAAAGCACCAAAGATTCTGTGGTTGGGAGATTCCCTTCCCTCAGTGGATTTCATATCAGAAGAACAGACTATAAAAAGAAAAGTTATTTCATTAGAAAACTAGATACCTGCAGGCCTTCTATTAACTGCCAGATTCAGAGTTAGAACTTTTAAATCATTTAATTATAATGAAAAATAAACAGGGCATTTAGAAGAAATAGAGAACAAAGGGTTTAGTCACATAATGAAAAGTGCTTTGAAGACACTACCAACAACTCAGCATAATACACTTTCACTAAAATGAAAGATAAAAATATCATACATTTTTGAAAATAAAAAACATTTTGCAATTTCTAACTCGGGTTTTATATTTAAGCATGTCCAAACATGGTACTCCTTTTCTCTGCATTCATGCTAGAAGCCAAAGGTTGAATCAGAGTCTAATTCCAAAAACCACAGAGCCATATGACTCTGCCCCTGAACTGGTGAGGTCAGTTAACGGTTTATGTCAGGGCTACAATTATGGAACGCCGAAGTCTGCAGTGCGCCTGTTGAAACAAAGGGAAGTTGACATCCACAAGCACCCAAGCCGTAAGGGTCCAGATGGGAGCAGCCTAGAGGAGAAGGCCATTTCGGGCCATCACCACTAACAGACCATGGGCTGGGCAGACCTCCAAAGCAAATGTTAACCAGGGGCACGACACCAGCTCCCTGGCTCCAAAGCCTTTCAGACTGTAGACAGGAGGTAAAACAATATGCAAAACGGCTGTATTTCCTCCTAGCCAATGTTTGCAAGAGTGAAGCTGGAAGAAAGCTTAACTTCAATAATGTTTATGCAACAGTTTCACTTAGGACATTTGGGAAAAGTATACAGTAAGTGTACAAACCAGGAACCGTCAGAAATTTAACTTTCAGCCTAACTTAACTTTGTTCAGAAATTAAAGAGGTAGACTGTACCTACTTCATGAAAACGTCACAAACTACCTAGAATTCTAGAGCTTGGTACAGTATCAAAAACCTGTAAGAGCAGCTATAGGTTATACTGATTTCAACTTTTTTCTTTAAAGACACTGGGACTTATCGTTCAGATATCACATAAAATATAAGACTTTAGAATCTTGTGATCATTTATGAATGCTAAAAATTATTTGATAGATTTTTATATTCCTAAAGAGGACAAATTCAAAGTTCTTCCTTTTTTGCTAGGGTACTTATTTATTTCCATTTTGATTTACTCATCACTAAACGGTGTCTTACACATGGTGGGTATTTAGACTTTTGTTGAAATAATTTACTGTTGACTTTTATCTGACAATATGGGGTGTGGTACATTGAAGGAGAAACGACACTGTACGGGGAGCAAAGTTACAAACATGTGTAGATACAGTGCTCCCCCGCCCCCGTCCCCCAATCAGTCAGACCCACTAAGACATTAGTCAGGGGCAAGGGGTTTGGGCCAGACACAATTCCTGACTAAAGATGGCAGGAATCTGAGAAGGTGTAATAAACCTATTTTCTCCAGAAAGAAGGCAAATCAGCTCCACTATCCTCCCTCAGGGCAGGTGAGTCCCTAAGGCCAACGGAGAAACCCAGAAGGATACTGAACCTAGGGAACACAAAAGGATCAGGCTTTCCAAACAGAAAGCCCCATTGTGAAGGCAATAATTAACATCAAATATCTTTTTAAATCCTAGTATTTTTCTGGAAGGAGTTAGTTCCTAGGGCCAGGAGAGGAAAGTGTAGGAAATGCTGTTACTATGGAAATCTACCAGCAATCTGCAAGAAGAAAGTTAAGTTCAATGCCTAATTCCCTTTTATTCAGCTGATCATATTATTAAGGAAAATAAGGTATTACCTGAAATAAACAATAGCTATCAATAGTCTAGTGTACCACCAGGAGTGGAGAAACTGTCCCAGAAACTTTCAAGGAATTTACCCCTCTTCTAGATACTCTGAAATAGGAAAATAATTATCCCATTTAAAATGACACTGGGGCTTCCCTGGTGGCGCAGTGGTTGAGAGTCCGCCTGCCGATGCAGGGGATACGGGTTCGTGCCCCGGTCCGGGAAGATCCCACGTGCCATGGAGCGGCTGGGCCCGTGAGCCGTGGCCGCTGAGCCTGTGCGTCCGGAGCCTGCGCTCCGCAATGGGAGAGGCCACAACAGTGAGAGGCCCGCGTACCGAGGGCGAAAAAAAAAAAAAATGACACTGGTGTAAACTTAATGAAAGAAACACAGAGCATGACCTTTTTATCTTGACAATTTAAACAAATATTTTTAAGAGTATGGATCTCTGCTGTTTATGATAAACTAGCGTCAGTCCTGTCACAGTGATTAAATAAGCTGTAGAATTACCAAAAAAAAAAAAAGAGAGAGAGAGAGAGATGCAATTTTTGCTCTCTCTTACTGCACTTATGAGATTGGCGTGGTGATTTCTGGTTTGCAGAAAAATGTTAAGCTGCAGTCCTTAGTACTATCTGGAGGATGTACTATTTCTGGGTCTAAAAACCACCACGACCATTGACAAGAAAAACTCTTAAAAGAATTAAAGAATTAGTTGATGCCAAGGAGGCTTAAACCCGTTAGAGTTAATTCTGTATTATCCCTGTATGCCACATCTGGCAAAGGTAACAGCTGTAATATCCTGGGTGCCTGAGGGAATGTTCCATGGGACAGCCCAGCCCAGAAGCAAACTAACTCTGGCACAGGGAAGCCCACCCATTCCTTGCACGTCCCCTTTCATCTCCTCAGCATGCAGGCTCCTAAGAGAAGCAGGACAAAAGCTAACCTGGTGTATATCTGGTTTTCATACCTCCCAGAAGAAGATTTGAGGCCATTCTTTCCTCTAGAAACTAATGTATTACCCTCTCTTGAGTTCAGCTGTATAATTTCCAATTATCTGAGCTAACAGGCCCAGGCATTATCCTATAAACCCCAAGCAGAGTGAATGCTAAAATCCTCTCTGGGTGGCACCTGACCTCTCTGTCCACTGATGTGATTCCTATCTCATTAGGCACTGCAAAAAAACACAATGAACAAACATTATCTAGGAAGGTGCTCTCGTATCTTATAGCACTTATATTGTTCCTCTGATACTGAAATCAGCATTTTACAAAGATATATAAAAATAGAGAAATCATAAGCAATCAAAAAACTTGTATTTAAAAAGCATAAAGGCACTATCAGTTCTGTCCATCCTCCAGGGAAAAAGAATAGGCAGGGATCAGGATTAGGAGCCAAAGACATATCCCACTTTTCAGCGTCCCAGCCCATGCTAGTGGCATCTTCCAAATACTAGTACACAGATTCCATTTCTATTTCCCTTTTTCTCTTCTGAAAGGATTTCAAATTCACTGTATTAAACAAAATCCTTCATTCTCTTCTGAAAGGATTTCAAATTCACTGTATTAAACAAAGTCCTTCACAGTTACTCTAATGCCCACTAATTCCTCCCTTAGAGAAAAATTAGCCTGTTTTTCACTTGGACCAAATGAATTTCTTCCCATCAGCAACAGAAAGACCACACCAATCCTGAAGAATGTTTATTCTATTAAAGTCCCTTCACAGCAATGGTCAGGAAGCTCTAAGTGGGTGGGGATAGGGTGGGGGCATAGGGGGTGGGGAAAGGTGGTCCCTACCACTGACCTGTGCCGGTTTTTATTCTTTCGTTTTTTATGGCTGCTATGATGACTCCCTGAGGAAGTAGAAGAAGCAGCCTTTTGAGGTTTCACTCCCTGCACAGATCCATCCAGATCCTCAGGATCCTCCTGGCTGGGCTCATTTTCCTGATTGTGGAAGTCTGGAGAAGTATCACTTTCCGTCCCACTTCCTGGCTCCCCTGGAGGGAATAAACACAAGTCCCCAAAAGCATCATCAGTACTCCTCAGGCAGTTTGTCCATCAGTCAGGAAAGATTTTCTAAGCACGAAGACATAGAAAAAGACTTGTTTCCTACCCTCAAGGACCATATGTTCTAACTGACAGGAAGATACATACAGTCAAAGTTACCAGAGTTCCTGAGAAACTTGTAATCTGAAACAATGTAACCAGAGGCAACAGACCTAAGGACAGCTGGGAGATCGGACCATACAACCAAGATAACCTTGCTACATAAAGGTTATTTAAACAAGAATATGCTAATGGGATTAATAATTACACAAGAAGCATTATCAAAAACATAGGGCTTCCCTGGTGGCGCAGTGGTTGAGAATCCGCCTGCCGATGCAGGGGACACGGGTTCGTGCCCCGGTCTGGGAAGATCCCACATGCTGCGGAGCGGCTGGGCCCGTGAGCCATGGCCACTGAGCCTGTGCATCCGGAGCCTGCGCTCCGCAAAGGGAGAGGCCACAACAGTGAGAGGCCCGTGTACCACAAAAAAAAAAAAAAAAAAAAAAACAAAAACAAAAACATTACATAGGTCTTCGGCAGGTGAGAGATGACCTTGGGAAAACATCCTACAGCTGGCCCTGGTTCCTTCCCCAGACCACATGGGAATCCTGACTCTCCATCAAGAAAAAGGGCCCAGGAGAAGAGCCCCATTGCCTAAGTTACTCTGAGAAGCCTTAAGAACATTATTTTAAAAATGGTAATAATACCCTTCAGCTGACAGATATTCCCAATTTTATTTATTTATTTATTTTTAACATCTTTATTGGAGTATAATTGCTTTACAATGGTGTGTTAGTTTCTGGTGTATAACAAAGTGAATCAGCTATACATACACATGTATCCCCATATCTCCTCCCTCTTTCCCTCCCACCCTCCCTATCCCACCCTTCTAGGTGGTCACAAAGCACCGAGCTGATCTCCCTGTGCTATGTGGCTGCTTCCAACTAGCTATCTATATTTTACACTTGGTAGTGTATATATGTCCATGCCACTCTCTCACTTCGTCCCAGCTTACCCTTCCCCCTCCCCATGTCCTCAAGTCCATTCTCTACATCTGCATCTTTAATTCTGTCCTACCCCTAGGTTCTTCAGAACCATTTTTCTTTTTTTAGATTCCATATATATGTGTTAGCATACGGTATTGTTTTTCTCTTTCCGAGTCACTTCACTCTGTATGACGGACTCTAGGTCCATCCACCTCACTACAAATAACTCAGTTTTGTTTCTCTTTATGGCTGAGTAATATTCCATTGTTTATATGTGTATGTGCCACATCTTCTTTATCCATTCATCTGTCGATAGACACTTAGGTTGCTTCCATGTCCTGGCTATTGTAAATAGAGCTGCAATGAACACTGTGGTACATGACTCTTTTTGAATTATGGTTTTCTCAGGGTATATGCCCAGTAGTGGGATTGCTGGGTCCTATGGTAGTTCTATTTTTAGTTTTTTAAGGAACCTCCATACTGTTCTCCACAGTGGCTGTATCAATTTACATTCCCACCAACAGTGCAAGAGGGTTCCCTTTTCTCCACACCCTCTCCAGCATTTACTGTTTGTACATATTCCCAATTTTAAAACATCCCTCAGATATATTAAATAAGCAAGTTCAAGAACAATTTGCATAAACATGTTTTTAAGAAAAATTACATGTATTTTGGTAAATGTATACTTTTTCTTCTTGAAACTCTTAATACAAAAGGATGGGGGAGGAGAAGACTTTCACTTTACTGAGCTGTTGAAGAATCCTAAATATGTACATACATTACCTGTTTCTAAAAATTGTCAAAAGGGGTTATGTGGACAGCAGAACCAGGGACCACCTTTCTTCTTCTTATGTTTTTGTATTATAAACTACTGGGAAGAGATTTCAAATTGAGTAGCACATGGATATGAGAGCTAAAAGAAAGAGGCAATCCCAAAAAAGCAGAAGAGAGAAATAGCAGCAAATCTCAGCAAACATGAAACCCTATTTTTGAACACTCTGTGGAAATAACAGAAGAAGGAGCTAGGAACTAGGAAGCTAGAAAAAGTATACTGACCAACCCTGTCCTGAGGTTCAGGAAAACTGATTTCATATAAAAATGAGCACAAGAACTTCAAAACTTACTACACAAAGCTAGAGTAACCAAGACTGTATGGAACGAGCATAAGAATAGACATATAGGTCAAGGGAACAGAATTCAGAGTCCAGATATAAATCCTTACATTTATGGTCAATTGATTTTCAACAAGAATGACAAGACAATTCAATGAAAAAAGAATCGTCTTCTGACAAATGGTGCTAAGATAACTGGATATCCACATGCAAAAGAATGAAATTGGAACCCTATCTCACACCATATACAAAAATTAACTCAAAATGGATCAGAGACCTAAATGTAGGAGCTATAAAACTCTTAGAATCTATTGGATTAGGCAATGGTTTCTTAGATAAGACCACAAAAGCAAGCATGACAAAAGAAAAAATATGTAAAGTGAACTATATCATGTATGTAAAACTCTTGAACTGCAAATATCACCCAAAAAGTAAAACAACCCACAGGGGTGAGGTGAGGGCAAAATGGGCAAAGGGGGTCAGCTATACGGTGACAGATGGAAACTAAACTTTTGGTGGTGAGAACACTGTAGTATATATAGAAGTCAAGATATAATGTTGTACATATCAAACTTATATGTTATAAACCAATGCTAACTAGAAAAAAACAGAAAAAAAATCACAACCCACAGAATGGGAGAAAATATTTGCACATCATATATCTGATAAAGACTTGTATCCAGAATACATAAAGAACTCTTAGAACTCAATAAGAAAAAGACCAAAAAAGGGCTTCCCTGGTGGCACAGTGGTTGGGAATCTGCCTGCTAATGCAGGGCACACGGGTTCGAGCCCTGGTCTGGGGGGGATCCCACATGCCGCGGAGCAACTAGGCCCGTGAGCCACAACTACTGAGCCTGCGCATCTGGAGCCTGTGCTCCGCAACAAGAGAGGCCGCGATAGCGACGCCCGCGCACCGCGATGAAGAGTGCCCCCCGCCACTTGCCACAACTAGAGAAAGCCCTCGCACAGAAACGAAGACCCAACACAGCCAAAATAAATTAATTAATAAACTCCTACCCCCAACATCTTTAAAAAAAAAAAAGACAAAAAAAATTAAAAACATCAGCAATGGATTTGAATAGACATTTCCCAAAAGAAGATATACAAATGGCCAATAAGCACAGGAAAAGATGCACAACATCATTAGCTATTAGGGAAATGAAAATCAAAACTACAATGAGATAGCACTGCCTACCCACTAGGGTAACTATAATGGAAAGACAAACAGAAACAAGTGTTGGTGAAGATGTGGAGAAACTGGAACCCTCAAACACTGCTGATGGGAATATAAATTGTACAGCCAACTTGGAAGACAGTTTGGCAGTTCCTCAAAAGATTAAACATTGAGTTAACAAATCACCAGCAATTCCACTTCTGAGTATATATCCAAGAGAAATGATAACACGTTCACACAAAACTGGTCATAAATGTTCACAGAAGTATTATTCACAGCAGCAAAATGTCCATCAACTGATGAATGCATAAATAAAATGTGGTATATCCATGCAATGGAATATAGGCACAGCTCGGAGACATTGTGGATTTGGTCCTAGACCACCACAATAAAGCGAGTGTCAAAATAATGTGAGTTACACAAATTTTTTGGTTTCCCAGTGCATATAAAAGTTGTGTTTACATTATACTGCAGTCTGTTAAGTGTGCAACAGCATTATGTGTCTAAAAAAATGTACCTACCTTAATTTAAAAATACATTATTGCTAAAAAATGCTAACCATCATCTGACAGCACAGGGTTGCCACAAACATTTAATTTGTAAAAAATGCAGTATCTGCAAAGTGCAATAAAACAAAGTATGCCTGTATTATTCAGCATTAAAAAGAAATGCAGTACTAATACATGGTCTGTTTGGGAGTTTTTAAGTGTGATTATAGTGTAAAGGGCCTATCATTTATATAACTACCATATGATCCAGTAACCCCACTTACGGGTATTTATCCAAAAGAACTGAAATCAGGATCTTGAAGAGATATCTGCACTCCCATGTTCACTGCAGCATTACTCAATAGCCCAAATGTGGAAACGACTTAAATGTCCGTAAATAGATGAACGGATAAAGAAACTGTGGTCGGGCTTCCCTGGTGGCGCAGTGGTTAAGAATCTGCCTACCAATGCAGGGGACACGGGTTCGAGCTCTGGTCTGGGAAGATCCCACATGCCACGGAGCAACTAAGCCCGTGTGCCACAGCTACTGAGACTGCAAGCCACAACTACTGAGCCCGAGTGCCACAACTACTGAAGCCCATGCGCCTAGAGCCTGTGCTCGCAACAAGAGAAGCCACTGCAATGAGAAGCCAATGCACTGCAACAGAGTAGCCCCCGCTTGCCGCAAATAAAAGAAAGCCCATGCGCAACAAGGACCCAACACAGCCAAACATAAAATAAATAAATAAATTTATTTTAAAAAAAGAAAATGTGGTATATACATAACAAACAATGGAATATATTATTCAGCCTTAAAAAGAAGGAAATCCTGTCATATGCCACAACATGGATGAACCTGGAGGACATTATGCTAAGTGAAATAAGCCAGTCACAGAAAAACAAATACTGCATGATTCCACTTCTATGAGGTATCTAAAACAGTCAAACTCACAGAAGCAGAAAGTAGAATGGTGGGGCTTCCCTGGTGGCGCAGTGGTTGAGAGTCTGCCTGCCGATGCAGGGGACGCGGGTTCGTGCCCCGGTCTGGGAAGATCCCACATGCTGCGGAGCGGCTAGGCCTGTGAGCCATGGCCACTGAGCCTGCGCGTCCAGAGCCTGTGCTCCACAACGGGAGAGGCCACAACAGTGAGAGGCCCGCGTACCCCCACCCCCACCCCCCCAAAAAAAAAGAAAGTAGAATGGTGGTTGCCAGTGGCTGGGGGGAGGGGGGAGTTGCTGTTTGATGAGTATAAAGTTTCAGTCATGCAAGACAATTAAGTCCTAGAGATCTGCAGTGCAACTCTGTACAGTTAAGACTATCGTATTGTGCACTTAAAAATCTGCAGGGGGCTTCCCTGGTGGCGCAGTGGTTGACAGTCCGCCTGCCGATGCAGGGGACACGGGTTTGTGCCCTGGTCCGGGAAGATCCCACATGCCGCGGAGCGGCTGGGCCCGTGAGCCATGGCCACTGAGCCTGCGCATCTGGAGCCTGTGCGTGCGTAATCAAAATAAATAAATAAATAAATAAAAATAAAAATAAAAACTATCATTTGGCAATACATACTGAAAGGGACTTCCCTGGTGGCACAGTGGTTGAGAATCCGCCTGCCAATACAGGGAACACGGGTTCGATCCCTGGTCTGGGAAGATCCCACATGCTGCGGAGTAACTGAGCCCATGCGCCACAACTACTGAGTCTGTGCACTAGAGCCCGCGAGCCGCAACTACTGAGCCTGTGTGCCACAACTACTGAGGCCCGTGCGCCTAGAGCCCGTGCTCTGCAACAAGAGAAGCCCGTGCACTGCAACGAAGAGTAGCCCCTGCTCGCCGCGACTAGAGAAAGCCCGCGTGCAGCAACAAAGACCCAACACAGCCAAAAATAAATTTAAAAAAAAATTTTAAAAAACCCAACATACTAGAATATGTATACAAGAAGCGGGGGTAGATTTCTGAGATTTTTCAACATAATACAGGGGGTGGAGGTGAGGGTAGGTAGGGTGTGGATAGGACAGGACTGGCCACAGCGTGATGGTTTGGGGCAGTGTGATGGGTACACAGGGACTCATTGTTTTGTCTGTATTTGCATAGATTCAAAATTCACTCTGATGAAAGAGTTTAAACGTAATCTTTTTCCCCCTTATTTTACCCCAGTGTATCTGTAACAGGCCCTTCCAAGGTATGCTTTTAAGAATGGGAATGGCAAGACTCTTTTTGGAAAGTCCAGGGTGTTTTCCAACACCAATAACCAATTCCCTGATTCCCCAGACACCAACATTTGAATCTAATTCTGACACTAACTACTGGAGTCAGGGCAGAACCCACAATTTAAGGGCTCAGTCCCACAAGAGTGCCCCCTACTTCAGACACCAGTCACCAGTCCTGGGCCTCCCAGACATCCAACAGACCAGCTATAGATCAGGGATACCACAACCTCCTCCTCAGGGTCAATAATGTGCTAGAATCAGGAACATGCTTTATTACAAAGGATACAACTCAGAAACAGGCAAATGGAAGAGGCACCCAGGGCAAGGTATGGGGAGTGGCGTGGAGCTTCCTTGCCTTCTCTGGGCTGGGAACCTTCCCAGCACTGCACCATGTGCACCAACAGAAACTCCATCATTTAGGGGTTTTTATGGAGGTTTCATTATGCAGGCATGACTAATTAAGTCACTAGCCATTGGTGATGAGCTCAATCTCCAGCTCCCTTCCCCTCCCTGGAGGTTTCAGGGTTAAGGCTGAGAGTTCCAAACTGCTAGTCAAGGACTGGTCTTTTGGGTGACCAGCCCCCATCTGATGCTACCTGTGGGCGAGGGAGGGGTGGTGAACACGGCCACCAATCATCTCATTAGCATACAAAAGACTACTCTTTTGCACGCTAGTCAATCTTTTATTTTTAAAATTCATTTATGTATTTATTTTTGACTGCGTTGGGTCTTCCTTGCTGTGCACGGGCTTTCTCTAGTTGCAGCGAGTGGGGTCTACTCTTCATTGCGGTGCGCGGGCTTCTCATTGCGGTGGCTTCTCTTGTTGCGAAGCACGGGCTCTAGGCAAGTGGGCTTCAGTAGTTGTGGCACGTGGGCTCAGTAGTTGTGGCTCGCAGGCTCTAGAGCATGGGCTCAGTAGCTGTGGCACACGGGCTTAGGTGCTCCGCGGCATGTGGGATCTTCCTGGACCAGGGCTCGAACCTGTGTCCTCTGCATTGGCAGGTGGATTCTTAACCACTGCGCCACCAGAAAAGTCCCATGCTAGTCATTCTTAATATTCTGGAGAGTCCAAGAGTTTTAGGAGCTGTGTGCCAGGAAAGGGGACAAAGACCAAATATACATTTCCCTTCATACTACAGAAAGTAACTGGGCTATAATTATGAAAATCATTCTTTGACACAGTAGTGCCACTTCTGGGACACTGTCATACAGAAATTAAAACTCCACTACAAAAAAGCATATGGGTACAAGGATGTTTACTGTGACACTGTTCATAGTGGGGGAAAAGGGAGATGATGGGAATATTCATCAACAGAGGAGGAACAACCAGCCTAGGGGGTATTTTCTGGCCTTTGAAAAGAATGTGGGACTTCATGTGGCACAGTGGTTAAGAATCTGCCCGCCAATGCAAGGGACCCCGGTTCGAGCCCTGGTCCGGGAAGATCCCACATGCCACGAAGCAACTAAGCCCGTGCACCACAACTACTGAGCCTGTGTTCTAGAGCCCGTGAGCCACAACTACTGAGCCCACACACCACAACTACTGAAGCCTGCATGCCTAGAGCCCGTGCTCCGCAACAAGAGAAGCCACGACACCGAGAAGCCTGCGCACTGCGACGAAGAGTAGCCCCCACGCTCCACAACTAGAGAGAAGCCTGCGTGCCACAATGAAGAGTCTGCGCACCGCAACAAAAAAGATTCTGCGTGCCGCGATAAAGATCTCACGTGTGGCAACTAAGACCCGACGCAGCCAAATAAACAAAGAAAGAAATAGGGCTTCCCTGGTGGTACAGTGGTTAAGAATCTGCCTACCAATGCAGGGGACACGGGTTCGAGCCCTGGTCCGGGAGGATCCCACATGCTGCAGAGCAACTAAGTCCATGCACCACAACTACTGAGCCCGTGTGCCACAACTACTGAAGCCCATGTGCCTAGAGCCCATGCTCCTCAACAAGAGAAGCCACCGCAATGAGAAGCCCGCACACCACAATGAACAGTAGTCCCCGCTCGCCACAACTAGAGAAAGCCCGCGCACAGCAACAAAGACCCAACGCAGCCAAAGATAAAAATAAATAAAATAAATACATTTATAAAAAATAAATAAATAAGACTGCAAGATGCTAACAACAGCTGACACAGACAGTCCTTACCATAAGCCAGGCACTGCTGTACACACTTCAAATATATTAATAATACAACCCTCACAAAAGGGTTAAAAAGTTAAAAAAAAAATCTAACGAAATATAAGAAGATGAGTCTAAGATGGAGAGGTATGGTCAGGACAGCCTTCTTCTGCCATACTCAATCCTATTTATTCAGATAAAAAATGTCACGGTGGAATTTAAACTGGACCTTGAAAAATGAGAGCCAAAATAACTAAAAAATAGCACATGCAAAAAAATGCAGAGGTGAGAAAACACAAGGTATTTGGGACAAATAAGTCAAACAACACCTTTTAAACAGAGAGCTTGAGAAATAACAGGTGAAATGGAACGACAGGTTGAGCGGAGTCATAACTGTCAGACTAGGGGATCTAACATGGGGGACAATACGAGGGGATGTTAAGAAAACTGACTTGTTGCTTAATCTTTCTGAGCCTGTTTCCCCATCTGTGAAATAGGAATTCTTTCTCTCACATGTTGAGTATCTCTTATGCACGAGACATTGGGCTAGATGCTTGGGGCTACAGCCATGTTCCCTATCCTCAAGAAGTAGCTTTAGGGATTAAGTGAGATAATGGAAAGTAAAGTGTTTGCTTAGTGTCCGGAACACAGTAAGTATTCAAATCTCAACATCTTTGACATCTACAAACACATAAGTCAAATTCCAAGCAATCAGTCAGGGTTATTTGCAGTAAAACAGCTGCTAGCAGGACATAACAAGATGAAGGCATCCAGAATTTCGGAACAGGGAAGTAACACCAAACGACTAACGTGTATTGAGTTCTCTGTGCAAACACGTGTTTTAAGATTAGGCTAGAGGCGGTTTATAAGAGCGACTGGAGCTGGGGGGACTAGATTAAACACTGTTAACGTACAAAGTGAGAGCACAAAGTAATAATGATTTCCTTCCTCAGCTCATGGAAGCAGAAGAGAAGTGACAGCAAGAGGACTGGGTTACAACATATCAAGGTACAGCAGCAAGCTGGTCAATTGATTGCTGCTGCCACCATGAAAAGACACACGAGTTTACCTCTCACTGACATAAAACTGAGCAACTCATTCTTAGAGCAAATAATGTCAAATTTTAAGTTAAATACATCTACAAATGAGATGCTCTACTTAAAGGACTAGCTACCGAAGTGTCGCAGCAGTGACTTCTGATCAGCACGCAACGTTTAAAGGCAGAAAGGAAGACACCCAGAACAATGCTCATGCAGCTGTTCAACTTACCTGTGCAATGATGTAGATGCTGGAAGGATTTGCTTTGATGAAAGCTTCAGAGAAGCCCAGTAAAACAAACAGGTGAGACTGCTGATCCTTTATAGGAAACTGGATAAAATCTGCCTGCTTTGTTTTTCTTTTACTTTATTCTTTTTAGAAAAATATACAATGCCTCACTAATTAGCATAAAATTCCCCTTTGGGACCATGTTAATCCATTCTCATTCTAGTGTAGGTACCTAAGAAGCCAAAGGAAGCAAAAGTAGTGCATTTTTTTGAGGAAAATTTCAGAACAGTTCAAAAATAAATGCCAAAAGTGCAAAACTCCAAAATTCTTAAGATCTGAGAATATACAAGTACAAATTCTAAGAGAAAGGGATGTTTTCTTCATTACCACCAAAGATCAAAAACACAGAAGTCATTCCACAAGATCTGTTATACAAAAATTCTGAGACAACGGAAAGACTCTGTACAAAGGAAAAAAGAGTAAAAGGCAAAGCAGACCATTCCTCATTCCTCTCTTGGAATTAAAGTTTGGATCTTTTGGGGACACTCAAGCCTTGAACTTGGTCCATGCAGTCCTAGCAGAAGCAAACATAGGTCTTCTCTGGAAGACAGCACCTTCATCCCAGCCGTCAAATAATTCTACAAATACGTTTAACTATAGTGAACAGAAGTACACAAAGATAACCAACAAGCACACAGGGAAATTAGATTTCATGAGTGATACAACAGCAGAAACAATAAACAGAAAGAGGCTCTTAAAAACTTCAGAAACTGGAGGCTTCCCTGGTGGCGCAATGGTTGGGAGTCCACCTGCCAATGCAGGGGACACAGGTTCGTGCCCCGGTCTGGGAGGATCCCACATGCCACGGAGCGGCTGGGCCCGTGAGCCATGGCCGCTGAGCCTGCGCGTCCGGAGCCTGTGCTCCGCAACGGGAGCGCCCGCATCAGTGAGAGGCCCGCGTACCGCAAAAAAAAAAAAAAGACTTCAGAAACTGAAATTAAATACAGACTACAGAAAACCTATGCTTACTATACTTAAAGAAGTAGGGACTTCACTGATGGCGCGGTGGTTGAGAATCTGCCTGCCAATGCAGGGGACATGGGTGTGAGCCCTGGTCTGGGAAGATCCCACATTCCGCGGGGCAACTAAGCCCATGTGCCACAACTACTGAGCCTGTGCTCTAGAGGCCTGCGAGCCACAACTACTGAGCCCGTGTGCCACAGATACTGAAGCTGCACACCTAGAGCCCAAGCTGTGCAGCAAGAGAAGCCACTGCAATGAGAAGCCCAAGCACCACAACTAAGAGTAGCCCCCGCTCGCCGCAACTAGAGAAAGCCCGCACGCAGCAACAAAGACCCAACAACAAAGACCCAATGCAGCCAAAAATAAATAAATAAATAGATAAATAAAATTTTTTAAAAAGTAAAAGGCAAGTTTGAAAACAACGGCAAAGAAAGGTACTAAAAAATCACATAGCAGGGGCTTCCCTGGTGGTGCAGTGGTTGGGAATCCACCTGCCAATGCAGGGGACACAGGTTTGATCCCTGGTCTGGGAGGATTCCACATGCTGTGGAGCAGCTAGGCCCATGAGCCACGGCTGCGAGGCCTGTGCTCTGGAGCCCACGAGCCACAACTACTGAGCCCACGTGCCACAACTGCTGGGGCCCTCGCACCTAGAGCCCATGCTCCACAACGAAGAATGGCCCCCACTCACCACAGCTGGAAAAAGCCCACGCACAGCAACGAGGACCCAACGCAGCCAAAAATAAATAAATAAATTTTATATATATATATATATATAAATTACGTAGCAGATTTTTTAAGTAGTTAAGTAGAATTTCTGGAAATAAAAATGTAGTAATAGGACTTCTCTGTTGGTCCAGTGGTTAAGCCTCTGCACTTCTAATAAAGCAGGTGCAGGTTGATCCCCGGTTGGGGAACTAAGATTCCACATGCCACACAGCATGGCCAAAAAAATTTTTTTTTAAGTATAATAAAAGATCTAAAAATCAAGGGAAGGTTTAACAGTAAATCAGACTCAACTGAAAAGAGAATTAGTGAATGGGTACGTCAGAAAAAAAATTACCCATAATGCAGCACAGAGACAAAAAAGAAGATATAGAAAAGATAATAAAAGACATAAAGGATGAAATGAGAGAGAAGGTTTAACTTACATTTAACCAGAGTACCAGCAGAAGAGAGAGAGCATGGAGCAAATACAGTATCTGAAGAGGTAACAGCTGGGACTTTTCCAGAACTGATAAAAAATACCAAACCACAGTTTCATGAAGTCCAATGAAAGCCAAGCTAGATAAATTAAAAGAATGAAATCCAATAAAATACATTTAAAATGAGATAAGTAAATCAAAGAGGAACAGAAGAAGAAAGTAAGCTGGATGTAGTACTAAGATTCATTCCCCAAACACATGCTATAAATTCCTATTTGCTTTCTAGAGAGGAACCCCAAATTTGGCTTTAAGCATTTTAGTACCCATACAAAAAGGGAAACAGTCAATTACCAGGTTTTCAGTAAAAACCAACTAGTCATTCAGGGAAAACAACTATTCCTAAAGGAGATCATAATTAGTAATGATAATAAACGTTTGCAACGTCCTCTTACAATAACAGAGTGACACATTTTACAGGACCAAAATGTTAGTAAGTGCAACTTTATAGGGAAGACCAAGGAATACCAATATGATATATTCCAGAAATGGGGCTAAATCCAGGGGGAAGATCTTAGGGGAATGGATGGCCTCCACATGCTCCAGAAAATCTTCAATACATTAGTATTTGTCTCAAGTCAAGCTGCTGAAAGCAGTGGCTTTAGGAGTCTTCCTGACCAGTATCTAGGCACACCCCTTCTGTGTGGGTAATTAGGTACAGAGCCATATACTAAACTATCCGCTAAGCCTGGGGCAGGAATAATAGGCTCTTGTGAAAACTGAGGAGTCAGACATCATTCCATCGCAGCTCATAGGAGTAAGGTCCAGAATGTTCTTAAACAGTCTTGTTACTCCACAAAGCAGATGAAATGGCTCTATACATTCTAGAAGTGGTATTAATGGAGAAGAAATAAGATTTAACTGACAGTCATAATGAAAGAAAAAATCAGAAGGACTTGGTCCAACTGATTAGGCTGGCAAAAAGGAGTCAAAGCTGCCTACAAAGTTTTAAAGGACAGAGAACAGAAGTACTGTGAAACAAAACAACTAGGCAGACACATTTTCAAGGAACGAGAACAGCTCAGTTTTAGACAAAATGTTTGAGTCTGACCATCTGAGTGGAAATATCTAGAAGACATTTTCTAGAATTTTCTAGAAATGCATGACTAAAGCTCAGGAAAGGAGTTAGGGATAGGGCTAAAAATTCAGAAATCTGCACATGGAGATAATAATTGAAGTCATTAAGTAGTTCTAATTCCCATACTACCAAAATCCCTTCTCCTTAAACCACTGCCCTGGTAATGCAAACAAGAGAACTTGATCCCATAACAAGATATGCCATGTGAAAATACCCAGCCACAATACAAAAAGCAGGGTGTGTTTCAGAGTGACCCGACCCACAGGGAGAGCATCCAATACAGCTACATAGAGTCTCATACAGAAAGATAAACCTGCAGTTCTAAGTCCCATCACTAGAAATTAGAAAGGAGTTAGACTGTATGGCTTACATACAGAGAATGATACAATTTATCTACAAAGTAAATACTACCTGCTCTCCATTTTAAATTTAACAACACACAGATACATTCTGTTCATAGGATCAGAATTTCCTAAGAATTATTCAACTGGGTGCATGAGGATTTATTAGATATGTCTGAAGTTTTCCATGATAAAAGGGTTTTTTTAACTTTAAAAAATTCCCTAAGACTCAACAGAAGTGAAGACATATCTCTGTCTTTGAACAGGTGAAGTCAACCTTCATGTGACTGAAAAGGCAGGAAGGACATGGTAGTTTATTCCCCCAAAGACAGACATGATTAAGGATACCCAAAAGGGTTCCTAACTTCCAGAAAGAAGAGGCAAGAGCAAGAGATGCAGTCTTCAGATACACCATTGGATAGGAATTAAATATAGGGGCGATGGTAGCTTAAAAATAAACTGATGAAAAAGTAAAAAGATAAACTTACTCTTTTCAATGAGCTGGTCCTGAACTCCTGCCAATGCACTTACTGCCTAAAAGAAAAACCACCAGTTACTATAAAAATTATCACAGATCTCAGGAGAGCACTCACAGACAGAAAGGAAAGAGACAACCAACTCACAGATGGACAGGAAAGAGAAAACTCACAGAAACTTAACGGAGGTCTTCCTTAACAATGGGCCACAGAAAGATCCCCCCGCCTCACTTACAGCTGCTGAAGTAACTGAGGATTTACTGAAGAGCCGCTCTGCTTCCTTAAACTTCCGGTTCCTTCTATCGTTTTTGCTATTGGAGTTTCTAAAACACACACAAGAAACTCATTATAAGCACCAAGCTATGTCTGTGGCTCAAGCTGAGGACACACCAGGACAAATGTAAGGAACTTTTTTTTTAAATTACCAAGTTCCATACAGAAATGCCTCCACACCACTTGGATTGACCAAAATGACCTTCATGCTGAATGCCTATGTAGACAGCAATGTTTTCCAATGGATGGTATGTGGTCCACTGTGACACATGAGATTACTTTAGCTTTAGGTTCACAATCATTTTCATTTAATATGTATTTATTTTAATGCCTATTATTAAAAACATCTAGCACAGACTAGTGCTATGAAGTATCTCTGTTAAATAATCTTAGTTTAAAAAACTTAAGGGGCTTCCCTGGTGGCACAGTGGATAAGAAACTGCCTACCAATGCAGGGGACACGGGTTCAATCCCTGGTCCGGGAAGATCCCACATGCTGTGGAGCAACTAAGCCCATGTGCCACAACTACTGAGCCTGTGCTCTAGAGCCCACGAGCCACAACTACTGAAGTCCGTGTGCCGTAACTACTGAAGGCTGCGTGCCTAGAGCCCGTGCTCTGCAACAAGAGAAGCCATGCAA
This sequence comes from Kogia breviceps, assembly GCF_026419965.1. Lineage (NCBI taxonomy): Eukaryota > Metazoa > Chordata > Mammalia > Artiodactyla > Physeteridae > Kogia > Kogia breviceps. The sequence continues at coordinate 172,317,334 of NC_081310.1, read as the reverse complement.
TGAGAAGCCCGCACACCGCAACAAAGAGTAGCCCCCGCTCACCACAACTAGAGAAAGCCCGCATGCAGCAACGAAGACCCAACACAGACATAAATAAATAAATAAATAAATAAATAACTTAAAGAAAGAACCAGAGTTCCTTAGTGAAATGACTGATACCAGGTCTGAGACAAGAAACGGACAAGGATGGGACCTCCTTGGTGGTGCAGTTGTTAAGAATCCGCCTGCCAATGCAGGGGACCCGGGTTTGATCCCTGGTCCGGGAAGATCCCACATGCCGCGGAGTAACTAAACCCGTGCGCCACAACTACTGAGCCCACATGCCACAACTACCAAAGCCCAAGCACCTAGAGCCCGTGCTGTGCAAGGAGAGACGCCTCCGCAATGAGAAGCCCATGCACCACAACAAAGAGTGGCCCCTGCGCGCAGCGACTAGAGAAAAGCCCGCAAGCAGCAACAAAGACCCAATGCAGTCAAAAATAAATAAATAAAAAAATAAATTTACTAAAAAATTTAAAACAAAAAAAAAAAGGATAAAGGAAGCAGCCTGAGGAGGCTCCCTCTGGCCACATTTGGGGCAAACTAAGCATTAAAAAGGAAAATGATGGGTGTGTTAGCATTGTGAAAAGTCAGTGAGCTAATAATACATACTTATGATCTGTGCACTTCTTTGTATAGATTTCAATAAATTAATTTATACTAAAAAATAAAATAAACCTTTACAAAGTGACAGTACTAGATCCCAATACACTGTTTTTTTTTTTTTAAATCCATGCATCTACAGTGATTCTAAAGATAGAGAAAGAGAGAATGAAAGGGAAAGAAGATAAAAAGGGAAGACTCTTCTTTCAGAATGCCAGTAATAAATGTAAAAGGAACAGGAATATTAGAATCATCATTTTGCAACCTCCATTATAATAACTAATTCAGATAATCAACAATGGATACTAAAACCAGTGACAAAAATTGGGGTGAGCAGTATAATCACACTGCCTAAAAAGTATAACCTCCAGGGACTTCCCTAGTGGTCCAGTAGTAAAGAATACACCTTACAATGCAGGGGACGTGGACTCAATCCCTGGTCAGGGAACTAAGATACCACATGCCGTGGGGCAACTAAGCCTGCGTGCTAAAACTACTGAGCTTGCACACCTCAACTAGAGAACCCTTGTGCACCCTGGAGCCCGCGCACGCCACAACTAGAAAGAGAAAAACCTGCACGCCACAACTAGAGAGAAGCCGGAGCGCCACAACTAGAGAGAAGCCCACGCGCTGCAATGAAGAGCCCGAGCACCGCAATGACAGATCCCGCGTGCCACAACTAAGACCCAACACAGCCAAAGATAAATAAAATAAATAGATAAATAATAAATAAATCTTAAAAAATAAAAATAAATAAAAGGTATAACCTCCGAAATTCCTCGTTAATTACAAAGAGAAAAAAATAACTTTTACAATAGTGAAATCATATGATCAAACTTGGCAGCACTAATAATGGGTAATCTGGCATTATGTGCCTCCTGATAAAACAGAGGTAAACAACAAGAGGTACACAAATCACTAATGCAACATTTTTGCCAAAAATATTTAAAGGATCTCTCATGAAGTCACTATAAGAAAAACCTGGAATTGGGACACTCTACAAGACAATGTCATAAACAACCTTACCACCAAAAAGGGTGGGAAGCTCCTAAATTAAGAGACTAAGGAGACACAACAGCCAAATGCAATGCACAGACACTCACTGGTTCAAAACAAGGTAGCAATGCATTTTAGGAACACTTAGGGAAATATGAATAAAGACTGTATATTACATAATACTATTAATGTAGTGCTAATTTTCCAGGCATGTTAATTGTTGGTTACGTAAGAAACATGTTCTTATTCTTAGGAGGTACCTGCTGACATAATTTGGGGCAAATGTCATGATATCTGCTTTTAACTTTTAAATGGTTTAGCAAAAAATATATATACATATATATATGGGAGAAAGGGGAGATATAACTACAAAGGGTTAGCATGAGGGAGATCTTTGTGATGATGGAAAAGTTCTGTATCTTGATTGCAGTGGTGGTTACAGGAATCTACCCACATGATAAAATGACAGAACTACATATACACATTATACCAATGTCAATTTCCTGGTTTTGCTATTCTACTATATGGTTACATAAAACCCAACCATTGGGGAAAACTGTACTGTTTTTGCAACTCCCTATGTATCTATAATTATTTCAAATTTTAAAAAGAAATTTTTTAAAAAAAGAAATTTAAGTGTAGATATAGGGGTGTATGTTAATACATATTATAGAAAGGGAAAAAAGAGAGGAAAGCAAATGTGGTAGCAAGTTAACAACTGGTGAATGCTAGTGAAGGGTATCAAGAGATCACGAACTATTCTTTCAATTTTTCTCTAGATTTGAAAATTTTCAAAAAATTTAGAAAGTTTTCAAGAATAATATTACTAAATAAACCGTGGTACAGTTGGCACACCGATATGGCAAATCTTGTGAGGGTGGGACTCGTGACTGATTAAGATGTAGAAAACACTGATAGCAGTGCTGGTGTGTAAGGTATTATATGCTGTATTTCATTTAAGCCTCACACAACCCTGTGCCACTGGCCAGATTTCCTCTACTATACAGATGTAGGATTTGTCCAGGGTTACTCAGTGAGGCAGTGGCTGAGCCAGAGTCCAAGCTCAAGTGCAGACCTCTGTCCACCCCACTTTACTACTGTCTCCCTGCCAAGTCACTACCAACAACATACATAGCCCTAAACACAAATATTACTAGGGCACAACACAAACACTACAGGCTTCTGACACTCACTTTTGGTTGGTCAGATACCGATCCCAGCCACGAATAATGTTGCCATACATCTGAGTGTCTTCCAGGTAGCTTCCTTCAAAAGCATAGATCTGTCTCTCCAAGTTTGCCAGTGTTTCCTGAGAGATGAAAAACAAGAAAGTGGTTAATGCCTTCTACATGCAAGCATTAAGCCTAACCAAACTGAAATCTTGATATCAGACTTATAAACTCAAGTTCAACTATACAGAGACAGCCTTGTGGAAAGAAGGATGACATGGGCAGGGGCAGGCTGTTTCAGACTAAGACAGTCTAGACCCATCTTGTTGGATCCCTTTAAGAATAAAATGGAATAGAAAGAGCCTGTCCCCATTAAAATGTACACCCATGCCAAAGTTTGCATGTACTCAGGGGCTTTGTGAAAACCCAGCTGTCAAGAACCTGGGCGGAGGAAGAACATGAGCAGTCTCCACTCCCACGCATAAAAGATACTGCTACCGGGAGAGGGAAGGGTGATCAGCCTTCCAGCGCCAACTCGCTCCCCTCCCTGTAGGCTCCGAAAGGCCGCCTGCACTGGACTGCCGTTGCTATGGAAACCTGGAAGGGCAGCTTCAGGTGAGATGGGCCTCCCGGTGCTCAAGCCAAAACGCAAGGGGAGGGAGGCCTTAGCCACCAGGGTGCAAGGGTCCCGGGTGCGTGTCACAATTCCTAATTCCCTGGACCGGGTCCGCTTCCCCTCGCCTGTCACCTTCTAAGATGTTCCCAAATACATCACAACCCTGCCCATCAAAAACCGCATCCAACTAATCTACTCCTAGTCCCCAAAAGGACATGCGCCCCTCCATCTTCCAAAGGCCTGCCTGGATGTGTGGGTCCCCCTCCCACACCTGTCTCCTACCCCACCCCCCAAAGCCCACTGGCAAGCCCGAACCAATCTCCTACAGCCTGCCGACAAGCCCGGTCCCCAGCCCTCAAAGATCATGGACCCGCCCGACCTCGCCCACCCCGCAGAGCTGAGGGTCACTCTCCTCTCCAGGGCTGCCGCACGGAAGCCCCCACCCCCTGGCGCCATCCTTCCTCCACGCCCCCACCTGCCTAGTCCCCCTCCCCCTACCCGTCTCCGCGCCCCGCCCCCGGCCCGGGCTCCCTGTTCCGGATGCGTACGGCCGGCAGGCCGAGGCGCCGGCGGGCCGCGCAATGCGCAGCAGTCCTCAGGCCGCCGGACTCCCAGCCGCCGCGCTGCGCTGCGCCGGCGGAGTAACGAGCGGCGCACCGAGGCCGGGTCCTGGAGGCGGAGGCAGGCACGGGGCCCCACCCGGGCGCCCCCAGTGCCAGCCCTCACCGCCAGCTCCTGCTTCCGCTTCACGAGCTCCGCCAGCTCCCGCCGGGTGTCCGGGATCTGCGGCGGCGCCGCCTTGTTGTGCATCGCCATGTTGTGCCGAGGCGGGCGGTGGCGGCGCCAGGCTGGGGGCGGTCCTTGCGCGCCGCCGCCCGCCAGGGGGCGCCCGCCGCCGCACTGCGCCTGCGCTCACGGATTCCGGAGGCTAGCGGTGCCGCGCCGAGCTCCCGCCCGCGGGCTCGCGCGCGCCCTGCCAGGAGGACCACAGTGTTGGCCTCTGCTCTTGGTCCTGGCTGAGTTTCTGCACCACAAATTCACCGTGTCAAAAATCAGACCTCTCCGAAGTCTCCTCAGTGAATGACTTTCATTGTCCGACGAATTGCCCAAGTCAGAAACATGGGTGCCATCCTCACCCTCCTTCACCCCCTTAATCCTATCCAAAACCAAGTCGAGCCAAGTGGACTCGACTCCGGAAGGGCCCGCAAATCTATTTTCTTTTGTCTGCCACCTCCCTCATTCATCCAGGCTCTCATTTTTTGATACATTATTCCAACAGCCTCCTGTTCCCACCCTTAGCTCCATTTAATCCATTATCCACAGTGGTGCCAGGATGACTTGTTTTTGGAAAGCAAATGTGGTGTCACTCCCTTGGTTAAAACCTTTTCATGGCTTCCCATTGTCCTTTAGGGAGACAAATATGTGTGGTAGTTAAGGACACAAACGATCCAGAACTACGTTGTTCAAAATCCTACCTCTACCATTGATAAACTGTGTCACCTTGGGCAGGTAGCTAAGTTTCACTTGTCTCAACTTCCTCATCTATAAAATAGAGGTAATAATAGTGCCCACCTAATACAATTGCTGTGAGAAGTAAATCACTTAATGTAAGGGGCTTGGCAAGTAATAAGGACTATGTAAGTAAAATCAGTAAGTCTAATACCATTAACTTTGTATTCACCTGCCCCCTGCTTACTTCTCCAGCCTCTGATCTCTCCATTTTACAGGGTTCTGCAATTTCACTGGGAATCTAGATAGGATTTTTTTTTTTCATCTTTCTTGCTTGCTTGTTTGCTTTCCTTCTTTCTTGCATTCTTCTTTTTTTATCCCCCTCCCACCTTGCTTTGAAATTCTTTGTTTCTTCAATCGTGGATTTGTACTTTCAACAGGTCTGGGAAATTCACAGCTATCTTTCTTCAGATATGCCTCTGCCTCATTGTCTCTCTCCTTCTGTAACTTAGATTAAACAAAAGAATTCTTTATTTTTTTTACCCACTTTTTTTTCCATCCTTTTGTCTCTGCCGCATTCTGGATTTCTTCTATGTGTTGAGCTTGTAGACTGGGGTCTTGCTGAATTCCTTTATTAATTGCAGGAGGTTTTTTGTAGATTCCTTGGGATTTTTAATGTAGACAATCTGCAAATAGGGAGATTTATTTCTTTTTCCTTCCCCGTCTGTGTGCATATTATGTACTTTTCTTGCCGTACTGTGCGGGCTAGACTTCCCCTACTATGTTGAATAAGAATGGCCAGAGAAGATATCCTTGACTTGTTCCTTATCCTAAGTGGAAGGTATTCAGTCTTATCAGGTTGAGGAAGTTCCCCTCTATTCCTGCTACTGAGAGTTTTTATCATGAATGGGTGTTGAATTTTGTCAAATGCTTTTTCTGTATCAATTGACATGGTCATATGATTTTTATTCCTTAGCTTCTTTATTTTTTAATTTTTATTTATTTATTGTTTTTGGCTGCGTTGGGTCTTTGTTGGTACTCTTTGTTGCGCTGCGTGGGCTTCTCATTGCAGTGCCTTCTCTTGTGGAGCACAGGCTCTAGAGAGCAGGCTCAGCAGTTGTGGCGCATGGGCTTAGTTGCTCCGCAGCATGTGGGGGCTTCTCATGGCAGTGCCTTCTTTTGTTGCGGAGCACGGGATCCTGACGCGCAGGCTCAGTAGTTGTGGCGCATGGGCTTAGTTGCTCTGCGGCATGTGGGATCTTCCGGGACCAGGGCTCGAACCCGTGTCCCCTGCATTGGCAGGCGGATTCTTAACCACTGCGCCACCAGGGAAGCCCTCTTAGCTTCTTGATATAGTAGATTACATTGATTTATTTTCAAATGTTGAACCAGCTTTGCATATCTGGAATAAATCCCTTGGCCATGTTGTATAATTCTTTTTACATATTGTTAGATTCAATTTGCTAATATTTTATTGAAGATTTTAGTAGCTATGTTCATGGGATATTGGTCTGTAGTTTTTTTGTTTTGTTTTGTACTGTTCGGTCTGGTTTTGGTATCAAAATAATAATGGCCTTATAAAATTAGTTGAGAGGAGTTCCCTGCTTTTCTAATTTCTGGAGATGGTATAGAATGGTGCTAATTCTTCTTGTAATGATTGGTAGCATTCTTCAATGAAACCATCACTATCTGGGCCTGGATATTATTTGGGGGGAAGTCTTTTAATTACAAATTCAATTTTTTAAAATAGTTATAAGATTATTCAGATGATCTATTTCATATCAGGTGAATTTTTGTAGCTGTATGGTTTTGGGGGAATTGATCCATTTCCTCTAAGTTGTTAAATTTATGTGCATGAATAATTTCTTTTGACCTATCTTCCAGTTCACTAATTCTCCCTGAAGCTTCTGTTAAAGGGATTTATTGATGGATGTAGTTATTGTATTTTTCATTACTAAAAAGGTTCTAGTTGATCTTTTAAATAACTCCCATTTCACTTGTTGCCATTTCTTGTTCCCTGTGGGTATTTTTAAGTTTGTCATTTATTTCTTTGAAAATAGCAACCACGAACATTTTATAGTACCTTGTAATTCAAGTTTCTGAAGTCTTTGACAATCAGTTTCTGTTACCCATTATTTCTGTTGGTGAGAGCCTTTTCCTGTATGCTTTTTAAAAAAATAATTGTATCTTTGCAGAAAAATATGTGGAAATAACTGGAGGGGAGATAAAACGTCCCTTCCTCCAAAAAGTAATTTCATTTATTTATATCAGACACCTGGAGGCACTAATAGTACAGGGTCGTTTTCTTCTTTTTTTTTTTTCTTCTTTTTTCTTTTCTTCTTTGTATTTAGTACGGAGTCATCTTAAGCCAAGTTCAAGGCTTGATGTTTTCTGAGCTCCAGCCTGCAAATCCCTGGGAGGATTCAATTTCTGTACCACTCTTATTCTGAAAGGTATAGCTCTCTGGCATGCCAGCTTTTTGTGGGAAACATGTTCTATTAGACTCATTGTATGTGGGCTTTGGGTTTTGATTTTTGTCCCATTCAATCCAGGGTAAGGTCTGATTTGCTAGAATCAAATATGGTTTGTCTTTATATCAAATGTTGTTTCCAGGCATCTATGCTCCATTTCTCTCTGGATTATTGTTATCTTCACTTTTGGCCTGATAACTCTCTACTTACTTGTCAGTTCTTGGATGCCTTCAGAAATTTTTTAATTTATATTTTATCCAGAAATTTTAGCTGTTTTCAGCAGGAGGATTCATTAAAAATAACGTAGTCATTAATAGAAACCAGAAGTCTCAATCACCCTCTTTCCCCCATTGAACTTCAAGTGCTTCCAAAGCCTCATTTATCACCTTAGGCATTTCTGATTGCTAGTCTCTGTCTAGAAATATTTGCCTGTTTTGGCATCTGCAAAACGTAATGATAATAGAAGCCTGCCTCATAAGGTTATGAAGAGGAAATGAGTTAATGTATGCATTTGTGCAACATGTAAAATGCTCAGAACTGTGCCTTGTACCTAGAAAGTGTTCCTAGACATTGGCCAGTTTTATTAGAGGTCTCAGTATATGCATTCTTAGGCTCCCAATGATTGAATATTTGTCGATTTTTCTGAATCAACATGATGATTTCCAACTAGTTCTGACTATGACTAGGTCAGGTGAGGATTTGCCTAAGCCACACCCTACCCGTGAAAGTCCCACTCACTAGGATTTCCTTGAACATCCTATGAATCAGGAAGTCTCATGAACCAGCTGTCTCTTCCCTCCTCAAAACTCTCCACGAAGCTCCACTGGGGAGGTGAGAGGGAACAATTCAGGTGAAAGACCATTGAACCAGGACTGAGGCCATTTCCATCCTAGCTCTACCACTACCTTGCTGAGGGAACCTCAGGTAAACAATTGTATAGGATCCTTTCCACATATTCCACTCCAGTCCTGTGGTCCCCTGGCCTGCTCAGTCTGAAACAATGTCCTCCTCTACTACTGGCTCAAAAATCTACCTATTCTCTAAGGCATACTTCAAATACCATCTCTTCTCAGCCATACAAAAGAATGAAATAATGCCATTTGCAGCAACATGGATGGACCTAGAGATTATCGTACTAAGTGAAGTAAGCCAGACAGAGAAAAACAAATATCATGTAATATCGCTTGTATGTGGAATCTAAAAAAAATGCAAGTAAACATTTTACAAAACAGAAAGAGACCCACAGACATAGAAAACAAACTTATGGTTACTAAAAGAGAAAGGGTGGGGGGAGGGATAAGTTAGGAGGTTGGGATTAACATATACACACTACTATATATAAAATAGATAACCAACAAGGACCTACTGTATAGCACAGGGAACTCTACTCAATATTTTGTAACAACCTATAAGGGAACAGAATCTGAAAAAAATATATATATATATTTGTGTGTATGTATATATAACTGAATCACTGTGCTGTACATGTGAAACATACTGTAAATCAACTCTACTTCAATAAGCTACAAATAAAAACTAAACACAAATACCATCTCTTGCAAAAGGTGCAGCGCACCTCCAAATTACTGCTCCATTTCTAAATCACAGCTGTAAACCCATTGCTAGCATAGTAAGTTTATGTAACCATTGATTGATTGGATTAATTCTCTTTAACTTTAGAGTAAATATGAACAAATCAACTGTCTTTTGAAATTGTTTCCGGGACTTCCCTGGTGGCACAGTGGTTAAGAATCTGCCTGCCAATGCAGGGGACACGGGTTTGATCCCTGGCCCCGGAAGATCCCACATGCGGCAGAGCAACTAAGCCTGTGTGCCACAACTACTGAGCCTGCACTTTACAGCCCACAAGCCACAACTACTGAAGCCCGTGTGCCACAGCTACTGAAGCCCGTGAGCCTAGAGCCTGTGCTCTGCAACGAGAAGCCACCACAGTGAGAGTGCCCGCGCACCGCAAGGAAGAGTAGCCCCTGCTCACCGCAACTAGAGAAAACTCACGTGCAGAAATGAAGACCCAACACAGCCAAAATAAATTTTAAAAAAATAAATTAAAATAAATAAATAAAAGTTTCCCACTCGATAAATATATTGGAAAGTTGACCCAAGAGATCAAATGAAGCTTTAAATTCCAAAGCTTTAATTTAAAACAAGTAGCCCAGGACTTCCCTGGTGGCGCAGTGGTTAAGAATCCGCCTACCAAAAAACAAAGAATCCGCCTACCAATGCAGGGGATACAGGTTTGAGCCCTGGTCTGGGAAGATCCCACATGCCATGGAGCAACTAAGCCCGTGCGCCACAACTACTGAGCCTGTGCTCTAGAGCCCATGAGCCACAATGCTGAAGCCCACACACCTAGAGCCCGTGGTCCACAGCAAGAGAAACCACTGCAGTGAGAAGCCTGTGCACTGCAACGAAGAGTAGCCCCCGCTCGCCGCAACTAGAGAAAGTCCACACGCAGCAACGGAGACCAAGCGCAACCAAAAATAAATAAATCAATTCAAAATAAATAAATAAATCAAGTAGCCCTTTCACTTGATATAAACTCACACACCCAGGAACACTGTGGGATCAGAACATTCTTTCACAGGCAGGCATTACTGGCATGTTATGTGCATGTCACACTTAGGCTCTGATAAACGTGGCATCATTTTGTTCCTCACATCCACTACTAATTTCCACAAAGGGAAGGATGCTAAAAAATATAACCATCTGTGCACCATATCAAATCATAAATAAATATATTTATATATGTTCTAAGTCTTTAAAAAACAAGCTGTATTGTATATTGGCACTTCAATACAATAACACAAAAAATTTTTTTCAGTTATCTGAATTGATTACTCTGCTTTCCCTTATCATCAGGATATAATAAAAGTATTTAAAAGTTAGATCACCAGTGGCTCTTTTTTTTTTTTTTTTTTTTTTGTGGTATGTGGTCCTCTCACTGTTGTGGCCTCTCCCATTGCAGAGCTCAGGCTCCGGACGCGCAGGCTCAGCAGCCATGGCTCACGGGCCCAGCTGCTCTGAGGCATGTGGGATCCTCCCGGACCGGGGCACGAACCCGTGTTCCCTGCATCGGCAGGAGGACTCTCAACCACTGCGCCACCAGGGAAGCCCACCAGTTGCTCTTAATGAGCTATCCTTTGTCAATGTCAGAAAGAGGGAATGAGAAAATGACTGGCAAGAGGCTCCTGGGGAAAATCTGAAGATTCTGTCCCATACTTCGGCAGAACTGTGGGCCACGACAAAGGATTTGGGGCAGGGGCTCAGAAGCAAAGTGCTGTTTTGCAGATTGCTTGATTTTAACAGCTATGACTTGCAGACAAGATAGCCAGGGTGGAGAAAGGGTGGGTGATGAAGCAATTGCAAATAGCTAAAATGAACATCAGTTTCTAAGCAATGAATTAATTCAAGAAGAAAGTGTTAGGGTTTTGTCAACTTCAAATGAGAAGTCTGCTGGTGCTATCTGGCTTTGGAGATGAGTAGTATCTTTTCTTTCCCTTTATCCCTTTTTTTTTTTTTTTTTTTTTTGAGGTACGCGGGCCTCTCACTGTTGTGGCCTCTCCCGTTGCGGAGCACAGGCTCCGGACACGCAAGCTCAGCGGCCATGGCTCACGGGCCCAGCCGCTCCGCGGCATGTGGGATCTTCCCGGACCCGGGCACGAACCCGTGTCCCCTGAATCGGCAGGCGGACTCCCAACCACTGTGCCACCAGGGAAGCCCCTCTTTCCCTTTCTCTTAAAAAAAAAAAAAAAAAGTGTGTGTGGGCGGGGAACACTGTCCCATATATCAATGTTTGGCATGAAGAATCTCTTAATCCAGGAAGCAAAAGTCTACTACACAACTGGGACCTTTTATTGAAAATGTAGGCAAGGACTTGCCTGGTGGCACAGTGGTTAAGAATCTGCTTGCCAATTCAGGGGACATGGGTTCGAGCTCTGGTCTGGGAAGATTTCATAGGCAGTGGAGCAACTGAGCCCGTGTGCCACAACGACTGAGCCCGCGCTCTAGAGCCCTCGTGCCACAACTACTGAAGCCCGCGCGCCTAGAGCCCGTGCTCCGCAACAAGAGAAGCCATAGCTATGAGAAGCCCACACACCACAACGAGTAGAGTAGACCCCCACTCGCTGCAACTAGAGAAAGCCCACGCACAGCAATAAAGACCCAAAGCAGCCAAAAAAAAAAAAAATTTATTTTTTTAAAAATGTAGGCAAAGTGGTCATCTATCACAGTGTTCACCAGGATGGTGCTTGAAGCCAAGCTTAAGACTGCCAGGAAGCAGTAGTTACACAAATTGAACAAGGAGGCCCTGGAGTGAGATGCCAGATTAGCGCCTCATCCCAGGAAGAGAAAACCATCAGCCTGGATCAAGAGAAAAACTCATCAAAACACAACATTTTAGACATGCACGTATTATATGCGTGCTTCCAGGGGCCAGGGCACATCCAGTGGGGATGCTAATTGCTTATTGTTTCTTCCCTCATGTAACCTTTCACCTAATTAACCTTATTAAGTGTTCACTCTTCAAAGGGGATCTTTTTTCATTTTCTTGCCATGACATACAGGTTGTGGGATCTTAGTTCCCCGGGAAGGGATCAAACCTGTGCCCCCTGCAATGGAAGTGTGAGTCTTAACCACTGGACCGCCAGGGAATTTGGGGAATCTTTTCATTTCTTTTGAATAAACATTAGTCAGCAGCCCTTCCACCGCACTAGTGAACATTGAACCCTGAGTACATCTAACTAAGTATGTGAGACCTCAGTGGAAAAACAATGGTAAGGAAGACCATCTAATAATGTCATTAGTTTCCACCCAAGAGGAGCAGTTAGCAGGAGCACTGACTTGCATCCTCTCTCCTTCCTCCCATCCCACCCCCCCCATCACCACCTGAGGGTGAAAGAACAAGAACAGGGGTCAACTGGTATGAGGCCCACTATGTATAACCTGCCCCAACTCTTGACTATTCTGGGAAGTAAAACCCCTTCACTGCCAACTCAGAAGGCACTGCTGCTCCAACAGGACCACCGCTCACTCGCTGAAATTTGAAGATCTGGATTCCAGTGCAGGGTGAGTCCTATCACCCCCAGGGCACCCTCCACAACTGTCTACTTTTACCTCCAAAATAGCGATACAAAGCTTTCTTTAGCAGCAAATATACCTATGAACACAAGGTCCTCTGTGCTAGGAAAGAAGTACTCTTTGAAAGGGGGCTATATTTACAAGTTTTATTATTTTTTATTCCAAAAATACATAAGTGAAAACCTGCTCTTCAAATGCAGGGAGGCCTTTGCCTATAATGCAGTATTACATTTACATCACAAAACATTCTCATAGGAAAATCAAGATGCAGCTCTTTCATACACAATTTTTTAAATACACACACACACACACACACACACACACACACACACACACACACACACAAGATGTAAGCAGTTATGACTTTTCTACTTACACATATTCCTCTGGTGGAAAATTAGGAAATTGGACAATTCCCAATTGCCCAGGTAAATACAACCTCTCTGAATGTTTTTTAAAAAAGATGAAAACATGTAAACCACACAACAGATACACGTTAGAATAAAGCAAGGACCCTGCCACATAAATGACAGTGTGTTTCTCAAAGAAGGAAGAATGGAGATAACCTCTAAATAAAAATGCAAAGTTGAAGGTCAAAACTGTTCTGTACATGCTCCATGGAGAAATCAGGGTTCTCTCACAGGAAACAGATCCACGACCCATTTCAGCCTCTCGTGACATGTAATCAGCACCTACTGGCGGTGGCCATGACCTTCCTGTACAACCATAAGCTTAAGCAGGCTCCACAAAGCATCCGTTTAAGTCCAACAGTCAATAATGAGGTCATGTGGTAAATCTCCCCCACCCCCCTGCCCACCCACAAACAACGAAGTGCAAAATCAATTTCTATGACTCAAGAGCTCAACCAGGTCAAAGCTTTGGTATACTCTGGAGGCTGTTTTGGTGACAACCAAAGCTTAGTAAGATTCTCTGTTCAGGGGTTTGCCCCCAAGACAAAAACAAACCCGGTCCACAAAGCTTAACAACGATATAAATAAAGTAACTGTACAAAGAAAGCAAGCCACAATTCCCCTTCAACCAGGGCTTTATAGTTTCCTGCACAGTAGTTCTGAAAGCACCAACTCAAGCCACGATGCTTCTACTAAAACACGATGTGTTGGTGAGACTGTTCAGAAAACAAATGCCCACAGCATGTGGCTGATGTGCCACAGAAAAAAGTTCAACCAAACCTAAGTCAGTTTTCTTACACTGAAACATAAGCTGGTCAGCAACAGAAGAAAGACTTAAGGCAATAAGAGGCGTTACAGAGAGCACGGCGGTGCCCTTGGAGTCCATCCCAAAGCTTTCGCAGAAAGAAAAGGTCTCTCGAGAGTTTGGCTCGTTTCGCAGTTTGCTAGCTGTCAGATACTTCCTCCTCCTCCTCGTCATCCTCGTCTTCTTTCCTGTCTACTTCAGAGGTGTCAGAGGACTCGTGGAGCAGAACATACTCTCTGCTGCTGAACCCAAATTTAAGGACATCCTTTTCCTTCAGTTCGTAATATCTCTGTGGCTCAATTCGCTTGTTGTTCAGGAATGTTCCATTGCCTGAGCCAAGGTCAATGATGTACGGCTTCACCCTGCGACCAACTGTCCCATCAGCACGGGTATATTCCACAAGCCTAGCAGAGATAAAGGAGAGAAACCTGTGAGTGAAATCCTGCCTCAGATCATCCAGCTCTTTGCTAACACAGTCTAGATGATGTAAATAACCTGGCTTAGACACACAGGTCTAGAAGTCAAGGGAAAGGCATGGCCATGGATTCAGAAATTGGGAGCAAGTAGAAATGGTGAGAACTGGTCACTGGGCGGGGAGGATTCATGGGAGATCAAAGTTTAAAATGCAGAATCCAAGGCCTCTTGCCATGGTTAAGAAATACATTTTTTTGCATTTTTTGACACGTTTTGCATAGTTTATAATCAATATAATGCTTCTTTTACCTATATTTCAACATATTTTAGCTTCTGTCCCAATGGGAATAAACCAGTGGATTTGGACTTCAGAGTCAAGGGAACAGATGGGATGATCAAAATTGTTCAAATCAAACTTGATGTGAGCTGGAGTTCTATTACAGTGATCATTTATTAGGCAAGCCACTTGGCTTTGCTGAGCTTCACATTCTCACCTGTCAAATGGGGTATTAATTGATTCCTGTCCTCGCCTCCCCACTGAATCGTTGTGAACATCCAACAATAACAGATGTGCTACGGAAACTGTCAAGATACAGATTCAGCTAACGTATGCCAGGCACTCTCAGCTTTATTTCCATTTAACCTCACCCCAGCCCTGAGAGGTAGGCAGAAACCGAGGCCCAGAAGACTGGCTCGCCCCAGCTCACACACCTGGTAAGTGGCAGTGGCAGGACTCAAAATCTGGATTTCTGACACCAAGTTCCAGCCTGTTACACAAATGTAAGCAATTATTTGTATAAAGTGATTATTCATTAGATGAATAATACTCCTTAAGACTAATACTAGGGCTTCCCTGGTGGCGCAGTGGTTGAGAATCCGCCTGCCAATGCAGGAGACACGGGTTCGTGCTCCGGTCCGGGAGGATCCCACATGCCGCGGAGCGGCTGGGCCCGTGAGCCATGGCCGCTAGGCCTGTGCGTCCGGAGCCTGTGCTCCGCAACGGGAGAGGCCACAGCAGTGAGAGGCCCGCATACCGCAAAAAAAAAAAAAAAAAAAAAAAAAAAAAAAAAAAAGACTAATACTAGATATGAGGGGTACGGGCTTCTTGTGCACACACAGGTACACAGACCTCAGTAATCCTAACTAACCAAGACGCCGGGCTTCTGCTGGCACTTCAGTTTCCCTCTGCAGATGTACACTTACCGGTACTGAAAGACGGCATGCTGCTTTGAACAGGAGGGGTGATCGATGGGAATGTCTGCGATGCGGCGGTGTCTGCCCAGGAGGTAAGCGCTCTGTCGGTGGATGTACATCACTGGAAGCACCTCATCATTTTTAAAGGGGTAGAGACGCCACCGTTTTTTGGGGATACGTGCTTCCGGGGGCTCGCTGTATTTAATGACTACACCCCGAAAGGTGTTGGTGTCCTCAAGAAGTGCCCCAGAAAGTTCAAAGCTTGGCTTTTCTTTAACAGGCACTTCTTTGTCTTTGTTGTTGCTGCCAGGGCCAGGCTGAGGAAGTGAGTCCTGAGATGCGTTACCGCCGGCTTCATTCTTCTGGCGGTGCTCCCGGCGCCGGGCATTGTGAAACTCCCGCTCAGCTTCCTGCGCCTGTAGGTTCTGGGCATCTCGATCCCGTCCCTGAGGCTGCCCGCTGCCAGGCCTCTCGTCCGAGCTTCTCCTCTGGTGCGAGTGGCCGTGGTGTCTGTCTCGGTCACTGTTCCTAGCTCGCCTGTGTTCCTGTCCTGAGGGTTCTCGGTGCGGCCGATCCTCCCGGCCTCTCCGGGGATGATCCTCACGTTCCTGAAATTCAAACAGATTCAGGAAAGTAAAGGCAGTCCACAGTCTATGAACAGAGCTGCAGTCAAAAAGTCATTTGTGCTTTGGACTTTGGAATTCAGAGCAAAATGTTCCACAGAAATAAGGTTACCAGTGGTGGTCATGTCCCCTTGCAAGGCCACCACACAGAACAGGTGCCCTAGGCTGCTGCCCAGCTATAGCGCTAACAGTGCACACCCACGTTCAGAGCCCAAGAAACAAGAACACCTATAGGCAAACTTAGAGGGACATGCATACAGAATCAGAACTAACAGAGAGAGTTAAGTAGTCACATACAAGATAATTTTTAAAAAAGCTAGCTTTCTCTTATGCCCCAAAGGAAAATGTAATAGTAATTTGTTGTTGTTGTTTGTTTTTTTGCGGTACGTGGGCCTCTCACTGTTGTGGCCTCTCCCATTGCGGAGCACAGGCTCCGGACATGCAGGCTCAGCGGCCATGGCTCACGGGCCCAGCCGCTCTGCGGTATGTGGGATCTTCCCGGACCAGGGCACGAACCCGTGTCTCCTGCATCGGAAGGCGGACTCTCAACCACTGCGCCACCAGGGAAGCCCAAGAAAATGTAATAGTAATTTTAAAAGATCTGACTTCAGTACCTAGAATAAAATTAAGAAATATGCAAGACATATAAGAAACATATAGTACTTGCTTCAGCAGCATATATACTAAAATTAGAACGATACAAACAAGATTAGCACGGCCCCTGCACAAGGATGACAGGCAAATTCGTGAAGCGTTTCATATTTTTAAATTTGTGGGTTTTCTTCTCCTGTTTTTCTGTCTTGTGTCAATTTTATTATTAGTGTAGCCATAAGAACTCAAGAGTACCATGACAGATTTATCCTGACAAAAATAAACAAGCAGTTAATTTTTAAACATTAAAAAAAAAAAGAAACCTATAAAAATTTACTACAGTTGATCCTTGAATAATGAGGGGGTTAGGGGCACAGGGGCCCCAACACTCCAACCAGTTGCAGTCGGCCCTCTGTATACCTGGTTCCTCTGTATTCAAGGGTCCGAATCCACAGATTCAACCAACAGGGGACATGGAGTACTGCAGTATCTACTATTGAAAAAAAATCTGCATATAAGTAGAGTGTGCAATTCAAACCCATGTTGTTCAAGGGTCAACTGTAACAGATATATTTTTTAAAGATCTGAAAAAAATGAAGAAAGACACGATGGTTTCTTTAAAAAGACTCAGCATTGAAAATCAGCACAGGAGATAATGGGCAAAGGATATTAACAAGGAATTATCGGAACAAATAAATATTTAATGAACACACGAAGATAGGCTTACCCTGATTAATCTAATAACTAAAGCATTAGAGTGCAAGAGGGGGCCCCCGCACACTACGAGCAAGGCTGCCGCTCCTGGAAAGGGACAGAGAGGAAATCCTGAGCACCAGGACCGAGACCTTGCCTCCACTCCCCCACCAACCCCACCCCGGCCTCAAGGCCTTCTCCCTACCATACACAGGGGTCAAGTAGGGGTCTGCTTGCTCAGAGCAGGACCCAGTTTTCCTAGACTTCCAAGCCACCAGAGACAAGTATCAAGAGGCAGGGAGCCTTAGACACCCAACCCTCCTACCCAAAGACATTCACAAGTTTGCCACCACCATCTGCCTTGAGTTCACCAGAACTTATCTCATTATGCCCTTTATCCCCGATTAAATGTGTCACTGTAAGAAGTCACAGATTCTAGGTCATCACCTCTACCTCCCTTGTACTCTAATCCCCATAAGACTCTGTACATCAAGGATTCTGTCCCCAAATCTGTCCCCTTCTTCAAGTCCTGAAGCTGTTGTTGCACTATGCCCCCTGGAATGGAAAGCTCGGCAAAACTGATCTACGTCCTCGTTTTCTCGGATCGTTCCCATCTGCTTTCGCTCTAACAGAACCCTGGCTCTGCCCTGAGCACACTGCTCCCCTGAAGCTCCTCAAATGGTGGCTGTTTTTCTCCCTCTGACCTCCCTCAACTCGCACCATCTCTGGGTCCAGACATATGGCAGGTGTCGTCCTTGCTTCTCACTGCCAGAACACGCCCCACCCTTCTCTTTCTCCCTAAAAAACCCAGCTGTGAGTCTCACATAAGACCACTGTCGCCCATTACTCTCCACGCTGCTGCCATTTACTAATCCTGAGTCACTTCCCCTCACTTTGTGCCAGCTTTACTTCCAGCTCAAGTCATTCTCTCCAGCATTACTCTTGGTGATTTCGATAACGTGCTGGCATCTCTGTTCTTTGCATTTCTCTCTTCCCATTATCTTATTTGTCCCCTCCTTCTCTTCAGCCACTCAGCCCCGTGGTTATACACAGACCTTTTCATTTCTAATAACTGCAACCCCTCTATGCTTCACTTGTGAGCAGTCCTTCTCCTGCCTGTCCTTCCAGCTCCTACTTACCCACAACTCTAACAATGCTTATCCCAATAAGACTCATCCAAGCCTTTGATCCTCTTACCTTTGCACAGTCCCTCGCTCTCTTCCCTTCCTAACTTAAATTCCATGGTCAAGCCGTATGATCACTCCCATGCGGAGATATTCAAATCCTTTGCCCCTATGCCATTCTGTTGCACTGTCCTGGCAAAACCACAATCAGCATTGAGCAGAGCAAAGTGGCTAGAGAAAAGACACAAACCATTCTGAATGGTCCTACCTTAGAAGCATGAGCCCAAGCCTCCTTAATGATGCCCAGCAACTATCCTATATTTTCTTGATCTATTCATTCTCCCAGATGACTGTTTTACCCCTTCTCTGTCCTCAAATCTCCTACATGGTCTTCCCCATCCCTTATTTACTCAGAATCTATGCACCCATCACTTATCTGTACCCATATACTCTGTCTTCCCTTCCTGTGACCATAAGGAAACTATCTGTGCTTCTACCTAAAGCCAATTCCTATATCTGGGAGTGTCCCTCTCATCCAGAATGTCACTCCAGTGATTCTCACCTCTCTTGTGCATAATCTACTTCCCTGCTCTGCACTGGATCATTCCCATCAGCACAGGCACCTGCTCTTCTCTAGAATTCATTTCCCATGTCAGCTTCCACCCTATGTCTTCATTCCTCTTTGAGTAAAACTCCTCAAAACAGTTTGGTTTTAATCAGTCTCCAATTCTTCCCCCATCTTCTTTTGAACCCTCCAATTAGGCTTCACCCTTACTACTCCACTAAAATTGCTGGTCAAGGTCACCAATGACCTCCATGTTGCTAAATCCAAAGGGCAATTCTGTCTTCATTTCCAAAAAGTGTATACCAGGCAAAATTAGTAGACACTATGGAGAGAATATGACAAATTACAAAAACAGATAACATAAAATAACTAAGATTTCAACATATACTCTCAATTACTGATAAGTCAAGTAGGATAATATATATTTTTTAATGAACATCTTCGCATAGAATACACACACACACACACACACCCCAAAACATAAAGGAAAAGAAGATAACATTAAGTATAACAGAGCCTTGAAGTATAAATATCAAACTATTAAACTGGCTGCTTCTGGAGAGTGAGGTGATTTTTTTGTTTGTGGGGAGGGGTGCGATTTTGAGGCTAATGAGAGAAGTAACCATACACTACATAAACCATACTCTCACTTTCTATTTTACAGAATTCTGTGTTATGATGAACAAGCAAATGATAAATTTATTTTTTTCTGACCTTTCCACAACCCTGTTCCCCTCCTTTTTTTTTTTAAATTGAAGTATAATTGATTTGCAATGTTGTGTTAGTTTCAGGCATATAGCAAAGTGATTCAGTTATACATACACACACCCATACACATATATTCTTTTTCAGATTCTTTTCCATTATAGGTTATTACAGGATATTGAATATAATTCCCTGCGCTACATAAATTTATTTTTTTAATGGTGGCTGAGTGGTGCAGAAGAGAATATCTGTAAGTACAAGTCACGCTTAAGTCAGAGGCTGTGTGCACTCTTACAATCCAGATGAAAGTCACTGACTTTCAGCTGCCTGTCAAGCCCTCAAACCCTTTTGCTCGAGAGCCATTTCCAAGTTTCTAGCTGATTAATACAATGAAATCAGCTTTTTAAGAGATAATTTGAGGGCTTCCCTGGTGGCACAGTGGTTGAGAGTCCGTCTGCCGATGCAGGGGACACGGCTTCGTGCCCCAGTCTGGGAAGATCCCACATGCCGCGGAGCGGCTGGACACGTGAGCCATGGCTGCTGAGCCTGCGCGCAGGCTCCACAACAGTGAGAGGCCCGCGTACCACAAAAAAAAAAAAAGATAATTTGAGGTCAGGAGGGAAGTTAGCATAGAAAAGCAAACTAAGACACTTCAAAATAACAATAATCACAAAACAGTTCCATGCTGTACGGCCCAGGATTCACTGTAAAGTGCTGATTTAGAAACCAGAGGTAAAAAACTGTAAGTTGAAAGAGTCAAGCATATATATATATATATATATATATATATATATATAAATCAGGGAGTAAAATCAGGTGGTTATTAGGAGATGGGGGGGCGAGAGGATAAGACTGATGGTATTATATATGTATATATAATATATATATATATATACATAAATCAGGGAGTAAAATGGGCATTACTAGGAGATGGGAGGCAAGAGGATAAGACTGATCTATTATTTAAGAGTACAAACTTGTAACGAGTAGTAAATAAGCCAGAGATCTAATGCACAGTATAATTAATATAGACAATAATACTGCACTATAATGATGTAACGTGGTAAACATTGCTTCAATGTCAATCATATTACAATATATAAATGTAACTAAGTAACACAGCTTTGCACCTTAAATCTACAAAATGTTAACATGCCAAAATTATTAAATCAAAAAAGTAGTGGGCTTCCCTGGTGGCACAGTGGTTGAGAGTCCGCCTGCTGATGCAGGGGACGCAGGTTCGTGCCCTGGTCCGGGAAGATCCCACATGCCGCGGAGCGGCTGGGCCCGTGAGTCATGGCCGCTGATCCTGCGCGTCCGGAGCCTGTGCTCCACAATGGGAGAGGCCACAACAGTGAGAGGCCTGCGTACCACAAAAAAAAAAAAAAAAAAAAAAAAGTAGCAAGTTGTACATGAACACACACACACAAAAAAACTACAAGTGGGTTTGAGAGGTTCTATCTGGGTACTGGGGTTCCAGTGGCTGAATTCTGAGATAGCCAAGGTGGTACCTGACCAACTCATACAATGTCTGGCTTTGTACCTTTTTAGGTAGCAGAAAGTTGGCCCACAGTCTCTCAAATTCATAAGAAAATCTTTTCTTAATGCCAGTGTCTCTATTTGCACTTTGTAACAAACAGCTTCTTTAAAAAGAAGACTGAATGCTTGTCCATCAGGACTGAGGGCAAGGCAAGAGAGTCTGCTCTGCTCTCACTACTCTTATTCCACATAGTGCTAAAGTCCCAGACAGTGCAGCAAGAGAAAATAAAATGCATATACACTGTAAAGGAAGAAATAAAACTGTGCCTATTTGCAGATATGATTATCTACGTAGAAAATCCCAAGTAATCTACCAAAAACCTCCTAAATAAACGAATGAGTTCAGTAAGGTCACAGGATATAAGATAAACATACAAAAATCAATTATATTTCTATGTACTAGCAATGAACAAGTAACAATGAAATTTAAAATATCACTTACAGTCACTAAAAAAAATTACTTAAGTGTAAATCTAACAAAACACGTATGGGACTTGTACGCTGAAAACTACAAACACTGATGAAAGAAATCAAAGAGCTAAATAAACGAAGACACACCTATGTTCATAGACTAGAAGACTCAATATAATAATAATTTTAAAAGCCCAACTCACCCCAAAATACAAGTTTAACACTATTCCAATCAAAATCCTAATAAGATTTTTTTTTAATAGACATAAACAAGATTGTTCCCACCTTATAGTAACACAAACTTAAAATAGACCAGGGACTTACATGAAAAACATTAAGGAAAAAACAAATCTTCAGCATCTAGGGCCAGGGAAAAAGTTCTTAGACATGACACCAAAAGCATAATCTATGAAAAGAAAAATAGATAAGTTGGACTCCATCTAAATTAAAACTTTTGCTCTGAGAAAAATCCTGTTAAGAGAATGACCAGAAAAGATACAGACTGGAAGAAAATACTGGCAAACCACTCACCCCAAAAGGCCTACTATCTAAGAATATTAAAAAAGAACTCTTAAAACTCAATAGTAGGGCTTCCCTGGTGGCGCAGTGGTTGAGAGTCCGCCTGCCGATGCAGGGGACACGGGTTCGTGCCCCGGTCCGGGAAGATCCCACATGCCCTGGAGCGGCTGGGCCCGTGAGCCATGGCCGCTGAGCCTGCGCGTCCGGAGCCTGTGCTCTGCAACGGGAGAGGCCACGACAGTGAGAGGCCCGCGTACCACAAAAAAAAAAAAAAAAAAAAACAAACTCAATAGTAGAAAAGAACAAATAATCCATCTAGAAAATAGGCAAAAGATCTGAAGACACATGTCACCTGAGAGGAAATACAGACGGCAAATAAGCGCATGAAAAGATGTTCAATACCATTAGCCACTAGGTAAATGCAAATTAAGATCACAATACCACTAAAAAAATGGTGCCAGTACCAAATGCTGGATTACTCACATGACAGGTGGAAATGTAAAATGGTACAGCCACTGTTATGGACTGAATCGTGCCCCCAAATTTATATGTTGAAGTCCCAACCTCCACATCTTAGAATGTAACCAAATTTTTTGTAGATAAGCTCTCTGAAGAACTGATTGAGTTAAAATGAGTGAGACCCTAACGCAATACAGCTGATGTGGTTAAAGGAGGAGCTAGGAGCCAGGGATAGGAGCACAGAGGGAAAGGCTATGTGAGGGCACAGTGGAGAAGGCAAGCCAAGGAGAGAGGCCTCTGGAGAAACCAAACTGCTGAAACTTTGATCTCGGACTTCTAGCCTCTAGAACTGTGTGAAAATTATAGGTCCCGTTGTTTAAGGCGGCCAGTCTGTGGAATTTTGTTATGGAAGACCTGGCAAACTAACACAGCACTCTGGAATACAGTTTGGCAATTTCTTAAAAAAATTAAACACACAACTACTATACCATCCAGCAGTTGCACTCCCGGGCATTTGTCCCAGAGAAAAGAAAACTTATGTTCGCACAAACACCTGCCCACAAATGTTTACAAAGCAGCCTTATGTCTAACAGCCAAAAAACTGGTAACAACCCAGATATTCTTTAATGGGCAAATGGTTAAATCCATACCACTGAATACGACTCAGCAATAAAAAGGAATGAACTACAGAGAGAGGCAACAACCTGAATGAATCTCTAAAGAATTCTGCGGAGTGAAAAAAGCCAATCCCTAAAGGCTTGTACTGTGAGATTCCATTTACACAGCATGCTTGAAGTGACAAAATTATAGAAATGGAGAAGAGATCAGAAGTTGCCAGGAGTTGAGGGGTAAGGGTGGGAGGGAACTGGGTGTGACTATAAAAGGACTACATGAGGGATCCTTGTGATGGAAATGTTTTGTTCCTTGACTGCACTGATGTCAACGTTTTGACTGTGATACTGTTCTATAATTCTGTAAGATGTTACCATTGGGAGAAACAGCCACTTCTGTATTATTTCTTACAACTGCATGTGAGTCAACAATTACCTCAAAATAAAAGGTTTAAGTTAACAAAGCAAGCAGGAAAAACAAACAAACCAACCCAGTTTTTAGAAAAGCCCATCGCACAAGTACAGGTGAACACATACACAACACTCTTTAGCTATGATGGGACTGGCTCTAGGTTTGGAGCCAGTATGAAAACATCTCAATCCACTTACCTGCTTTACTTTGACTGTTGAGTGGTAAGGGCTTCGGCTTCTCTTACTCCGGGGAGACTTGCTTCTTCTCCCTGAGGACTTGTTTTTCTTTTTGACTGGAGACCTGTTCAGAGAATGATACACGCAGATTTTATCTCAATTTTCACTCCCCAATACAAATTAGCTTCAAGTATCAGGCTTACCTACTAACACAAACACCACATTTGTGAAGGTCTCTGCTGATCACACTAAAGGAGCAAGGAGCTTCACTTTTCTAGCCCTAATGTCTTCCACATACATAACTGCCTACTGGAACTTCTCACACAGATGACACAACTCTAGATTCCCATCCCCTCAAGAAACTTTCCTCTGTCTTTGCCATCTGGGTAACTGGCGCCACCATCCACCCTATTCCTCAGGCCAAAAACCTAGAAGTCACCCTTGATTCTTTTTCTCCTCACCACCAGCAGCCCCCCACGCTCCTCTCCCACACAATCACACTCAATCAATCAATCAATCAATCAGCAAGTCCTCTGGCTCTATCTCCTCCCTCTCCCACCTCATTCCAACCACTCTCCTTGATCCCTGTACTGGATCCACCCTCCCACCCCCCATTTCTAGAAGGAACACAACTGATTCCACTTCAAGTTCTTTGCACAAGCTATTCCCTCTGCCTAGATCTTTACAAGGCTAGATTATTCTTACCATTCAGGTCTCAGGTCAGATGGTGGACTTTTCAGAGAGTGGTTCAGGGAGAACCATTTCCCTCTACCCTCTCACTATCACATTACTGTTTTAACCTACCCCTAATACTTGTTACTAACTGAAACTACTTTTTTTAAAATTTGCTTGTTATTTTGTCTCAGGGCTAGAGCACAGTCAGTTTCACCAGGGTAGAGATCATCCTTGTTCATCCTTGCCGCCCCAGAACCTAGGACGGTCTTCTTTTTTCTACATATACATATGTATATTTTTAAAAGTGTTACATAGATATATTTCCACATTATTTTATAACCTACGATGGTCTTTAGCACATAATAGGTACTCAGTAAAACTATGTCGAATGAATTAATGAACGAGTCTAACAAGAGAAAATATTTTTCCACAGAATATTAAACAGATCGCCTAGACCCTCGATATATAAACTTCTTGGGGCAGATAACTGAAAGATAACTCCGCACTCCGTTTGCAGGCAAATGGGGAAAATCTTTCATTTCAACTTAAACGAACATTGCTTAACGAACAACTTAAACTGGACCATACCCGGTGAAATGCTGGGTACCCAGAAATGGAAGGACGAGATCCTGTCCAGCAGGCATTAGGCGCTTAACGCCCAGCTATAACACAAGTGACAGGTACTAGAGTAAACGTTCCTTAACACAAGCACAACAGGTCACTTCTATCGCCTTAGGATTAAGTCCAAGCTGCAGCGCTCAGCGTTCAAGGTGTGTTTCTGGCTCTAGCCCTGTCCTCCTTTCACAATGAACCCGACCGGGCTGCTTCTCACTCACCGGCTACCTCCTCGTGCTCGGTTCCCGCGGTGACTCGGGCGGCCCGACTCGCCGGCCGGTGGGGACGGGCTACCGCCGGAGGAGTCCGGGCGGCGGTGCACGGGAGGCGCGGATTCCGGGCTGAGGCGCTCCTGCTTCACCACCACCGCCGCCGCCGCCGCCGCCACCATGTCCCCGTCCCGGTGCCTTCGTCGGCTCCCCCGATCCCGCTCGCTCTTCACCTCCTTCATACTAAGAGACCTGCGGAGCCAACGAAAAAGATGTCCGAAGCACTCCTCTCCCCGAAGGAAATGACGGACCTGACCCTAGGACTTCCGCTTCCGAGTGCACGCTCTCCCAGAAACCCTCGCGGCGGAGATAACGCGATACGATTCCGGAGTGGGCGGGGCCTTAGTGACCCGACTCGAGAGGCGGGAGATTTAAGTTTCAAAAGCAAACTTTTGGGAAAAAGCTACTCTCAGGGATGTTTGTTGCCCTGTTATAGTAATTACGGAGCACAGAGACAACCTTACATGCCCAGCGATAGGAAAGATGTTATGTCGCCATTTGCGATGCTATTTACAAACTATATGACAAATGGAAAAAACCCTGACTTGTTAAACGAAAGAAGCAAGATACAAAATTGTGCGCAGTGTGTGATTACATTTACGTTTGGGAATACCAAAGAGAGAGGAAGAGAAGGAAATGCAATCACAGATGGTAGCCCGTGGCCAAATCATTCGTACTTCCCCTCTGTTCTTGCGCTTTCTGTTATGTTGTTATTTCTCCATTTACTTAAAAGCCAATACTTTTTAAAACCCGGCACTTCAGATGCCTTCCTCTGGGAATCTTCCCCAACCCTTCGCTCAGGAGTCAGATGATTCCCATTTTGCAGATGACAAAATTGAGGGTCAACGAAGGTGATCTGCACCTAATTCAAATCATGAGCTAGACGCAAAACAGGGATTCAGCACTGATGTTTTCCCTGCTTCCAAGAGTACCAAGGCAACCCGGTGAGCAAGTGGCCTGCTAAGCTAAGCTAAGAGATCTTTCCGCGAAGGCTGAGCAGAAACTCTCGCGCTGCTGGCCCCGCCCCGCCCCGCCGCCCCGCCCAGGCCATAAGGGCGGAGGGGAGGTTTCCATGGCGACGGCAAACAAGGCCCTGACTGGAGGGCCGCAGCTGGGCTACTTACTCCCGCCGCCGCCATGATTCCCCCCGTGGACTCTCTGCTCAAGTATGACACCCCGGTGTTGGTGAGCCGGAACAGGGAGAAACGGAGCCCCAAAGTAAGGACGGGTCCCAGAAGGTGGGGGAGCACGAAGCTCCGATGGGGAAAGACCGATCCCTGCCTTGAGGATCTAGAGTCCCGAAGGACAGAGGCTGCAGTGACTGGGAGTAAAGGGAATTGGGATCGGAGAAGGAGGGTGGGAGAGCGGTACAAGAAGCCCAGATGTTGGGTGACCCCAAAGGGTAGATTTAGGATGGGGAAGAAAGTCACAGGGAGATGGATGGGGCTCACTCTTTTTCACGGTAGTCCCAAGAATAGATCTGGGAGTGATTGCCCCATCACTAGAGCAGAGGCCTCAGCAGCTGTGCCAGAAACATTTCTTCAAGAAGATACAAGCATTAGGTTGGGGTGGAACCAGAGATTCTTTGTGGCCTCCTTCAGCTCTGAAACATAACTTCGGCTGAGAAGACGGGTGAAAGTGAGCTGGGAAGAGGGGAGGGATGTGCAGGAGAGCTGGAGCAACCCAGGGGGTCAGGGTGTGTGGAGCTGAGTGTCGGAATCACCTCCTGCCCTAACTTGTCCCTCCCTCTCAGGCTCGGCCACTGAAAGTCAGCCCTCAGCAGCCCGGACCCTCAGGTCCCGTCCCACAGCCACCAAAGACCAAGCTCCCCTCAACTTCCTGTGTCCCAGATCCTACAAAGCAGGCAGAAGAAATCTTGAATGCCATCCTGCCCCCGAGGTAAAAAAAGCAGTGGCTGGGAGGCGGCCCAGGCTTTTGCATCCCTGAACTTGGGGATGTGAGAGGAGGCACCTTGTCTCTGTTTCTGACTGAGATTTCCTCCCAGCATCCTAGAGTTTCTAGAGCTTGCACATGGCTAGATCCTGGGAATGTGGGTAGCGGGGAGACCTCTTCTCTATCTACCATCGTTTCCTGAGTGCTCTCACCCAGGCTTATGGCTTTAAACATCACTTATATGCTGATTGCTCCCTCAGGTCTTTCTGCAGCCCTGTCCTCTCCCCTAAACTCCAGACCTATATATTCTACTACTTCCTCATTACCTTCATGAAGATGTCTAATAGACATCTCAAACTCAACATGTCCAAACTAAATCACAATGTCTTCCTTCCCCCAACCAGCTCATTCTCAGTCTTCTCCTTTCCACTAGGTGTGCAGGCCACCTTTCATTCCCTTTGATCTCTCACATCATAAGTCCTGTCCTGCATCACATTCTTTTGGCTTTCCCTTCAAATTATTTTCCAAATCTGACTGCTTTTTACTCTGCTTCCACCATCTATTTTTTTTTAAAATTTATTTATTTGGTTGCACTGGGTCTTAGTTGCAGCAGGCGGGCTCCTCAGTTGTGGCATGCGAACTCCCAGTTGCGGCATGCACGTGGGATCCAGCTCCCAGGGATTGAACCCGGGCCCCCTGCATTGGGAGTGCAGAGTCCTGAGTCCTCTAGGAGGCCTTCCTTCAGACTCCTTTCTAGAAGGAGAGCTCCCTTCTTCACCATCCCCTTACCTTGCTTCTTTCTTCCGCAGCCACAATGATCATTGTGATCACAGTGCCTTTCAACTGCTTTTCTGTAATAAGTTGACAGCAGTTTTTATTTTTATTTTTTTTTTTTTTTTGCGGTATGTGGGCCTCTCACTGTTGTGGCCTCTCCCGTTGCGGAGCACAGGCTCCGGACGCGCAGGCCTAGCGGCCATGGCTCACGGGCTTAGTTGCTCCGCGGCATGTGGGATCTTCCCAGACCGGGGCACGAACCCGTGTCTCCTGCATCGGCAGGCGGATTCTCAACCACTGCGCCACCAGGGAAGCCCGACAGCAGTTTTTAAAGTTATGATGGAAAGGGGAAACAGTAAGAGCCAGACTGCAATCTCCTCTGAAATGGAGGTCAAAGGAGGGGAGGGTGTTTTTCACTTGCTTCCCTTTCAACAATGCATGGAATCCTCTCATGGTGGTTCTGCCCTCAGGCCCCCCCTCATGATTCCAGAAGCTGGCTGTGTCTCTGACACAAGGTTCGCTACGGGAGGCCCACATAGGTACACACCCCCAATGCATACATTCACCTCCTTCTGATTTTAGTATATGTGCTGCTGAAGTGAGCACCATTCACCTCTTTCTGGCTGGCACAAGGTTTATAGTCCCCTGTGTCTCCTACCCACAAGTCGGTGGGAATTTCTGCTGGGCCTTCCATTCAGATCGAGCAACAACCACCATCAGTCTGCCCTCAACATGTCAGGAGTGTAAGATCTGGACCGTGGATGATGACTTCACAGAGGGTCGTGGGAGAATGAAGATAGCCTAGACCCAAGATAGGGGCCCCGTGGAGGTGGCACCGTGGGTGTGGCTTTGGAACCACACACTCATCAAGGGAGAAAGAGATGGAGGATTCTGGTGGGTCGGGGACAGAGCTGCCCCTCACTCCTCTCAGTCAGAGAGCACAAAGGGCCATCTCTGCTCTCATCCTGAGGACCCTGTCTGGTGGATGGGGTTCGCTCAGGCTGGCTGTGTCTGTCCCGCAGGGAGTGGGTGGAGGACACGCAGCTATGGATCCAGCAGGTGTCCAGCACCCCCAGCACCAGGATGGATGTGGTGCACCTCCAGGAGCAGCTGGACCTGAAGCTGCAGCAGCGGCAGGCCCGGGAGACTGGCATCTGCCCGGTGCGTCGGGAGCTGTACTCGCAGTGTTTCGGTGAGCGGTCCTCGAGGGAAGCTACACCACCCTCTACTGCCTCCTTCCCTTCCCTTCGCACAGATCCAGGCCCTGAGTCCCCCGCAGCTGAAGCCTGCCCCATCCTGGAATGTCTGTCTCCCTCCACCTGCCCCACCCGGGAACTGCTAACTGTGCCCTCTTCCCCCTCCCAGCCCACCTCTCTTACCAGTCCCCCACCTCGCCTTGTCAGTCACCGTGTTCCTGACGACCTGCTGGATCTTAGTTCCCCGACCAGGGATTGAACCCGCGCCCTCTGGAGTGGAAGCGTGGGACCACCCGGGAAGTCCCAATATGTTAGTTTTTTAATCAGAAAAATTTAATGTTCTATATTTATATGCATCCATCAACATTAGGCCTTGGTCCAGAAAAATATTTCAGGGTGATTTGTTGTGACCCGACAGACGCAGGGATTTGAGATCTCCCTCCTCGGGTGTTGGTGTCAGATGACCGGCCCTCAGTCTAGTCTCACCAGCCCGTGTGGACTCAGACATGCAACCCGCGTGCAAACCCTGAGGCAGCTGCACGGGGCTAGCAGGCTCCCTTCAGTCTGAGTGTGATTCTGGTTTGCCCTCCCAGTCAGCATTTATGGAGGAGATGGGTGGGCAAGCTCTAGACCCTGCTGTTTCTAGCCCCAAACCAGTCCAGCCAAGGGGGCACAGAGGTGTTTCCAGCTGCTTTAAAACAGCCGCCATGTTTATATTGAAAAAGTCAGAATTCTTTGAATAGCACCCAGTTTCTGCCTAACGGTGGAAGAGAGGGCCCCCACGGTTGCAGACAAACCTGGACTCTTGTCTGCCTCTGCACTGGCCAAACCAGGCTTGCTGGTGGCCTGTACGCCCAAGTGCCAAGTTCAGAGCAGTGGCTGCATGGCAAGGCCCCTCCCTGAGGCCTGTCTCCAAGTGAGGAGGACATACCCTAGTGCCCTTCCGACTTCCCAGTAGGAAAGTGGTTCGCAGCAGATGCGGTGCCTTTCCCTTCCTGCCTGCCTTCTCGGACCTCGCCATGTGTGTGCCTTGGCAGATGAGCTGATCCGCGAGGTTACCATCAACTGCGCGGAGCGAGGGCTGCTGCTGCTGCGAGTCCGGGACGAGATCCGCATGACCATCGCCGCCTACCAGACCCTGTATGAGAGCAGTGTGGCATTTGGCATGAGGAAGGCGCTGCAGGCCGAGCAGGGGAAGTCGGACATGGAGAGGAAAGTGAGTGGGTTCACCGGGAGACTCGGGCCCTCTTCGACTCTTCTGTCACTCTCAGGGCCACAGCTTGTCATTCCAGCACCAACTTCCGGCCTCCTAGGTGCTCTCCCATCACCTTGGCGAGGACCCTTTGGTTCAGCGTCACGGCCAGTCCAGTCGTGGCAGAATTGTCTCCCCTTGGACATGCCCTGCCAGTCACTGACCTCCCACTGGGTGGCAGTACAGACCCTGGCAATGCCTTGGGTTGGACAGCTGTGTCCCAGGTCCCCTCCACCCAGGCACTCACACCGCCCCGTTCACTTGGCGACATCCCAGCATGACTGGGGATTCTGTCCTCAGATTGCAGAATTAGAAACGGAAAAGCGAGATTTGGAGAGGCAAGTGAACGGGCAGAAGGCAAAATGTGAGGCCATCGAGAAGCGGGAGAGCGAGAGGAGACAGGTGGAGGAGAAGAGGCACAACGAAGAGATTCAGTTCTTGAAGCGGACTAATCAGCAGCTGAAGGTAATCGATGCCCAGGCCGAGGCGGAGCTCCTGCCACCGCCATCCCCGCCCCCGGCCCTGCCAGCGTTTGGTTCCTTGTCCTACACTGACTTTCAATACTGCCAAGGAGCAAAGGAAGCTGACCCTTTTGGGGAGAGGTGAGGGATCATTACCCAGATTCTTTGTCCACCTCCATCTGGCTCTGAAGAGAGGCTGTATCCTCAGCTCTGAACCCCCATGACACCTCGGCTGGCTCTCCAGTGGAGGATTTTTTTCCCCTTGGATAAAAGCTGCCTATCGTCTGGGAGAGGTGGCTGTGTCAAGAAGCGGGACGTCTGTCCCACGGCAGCTGGCACTTTGGAGACTACTTAGCGTGGGCTGGGTCCCTCCAGCCGGCTTTCATGGGAGTCCTTTCCTACCTGCAGTTCCCTCTGAGGCCCTGCATTCGGGTCGGGCAGGGAAGGCACTTCGAGAAGGAAGAACCATTTCAAATCAGGAACCTTCCCGAGGTGTGTGGTCAGAGGAGCTCAGCTGTAGGCACTTTTCATCAAAGCCCTTTTGCTGATGGTATACTTTTATCCAACTGAGCTGAAGGGAGGGAGGGGGACTAGTGAAAAGGGTTGGGCAGGGGGAGAGGCTTCTGAAGCTCCAGGCTCTCTGTCTGGTCCAAAGATTCTCAGAGGGTTGGGCCCCAAACCAGCATCATCCTCATCACCGCAACTTTCAGAAATACAAATCACTGGGCCCAGCCCAGAGCTCCTGAATCAGAAACTTTGGGGTTGGGGTCCACCAAGCCATTCCAACAAGGTCTCCAGGTGATTTTTTTTTTTAACTTTTTATTATGAGAATTTTGAAACACAAATATATAATGCAGTACACATCCATGTGCCCATTACAGAACTTCATCAATTGTCATCATTTTGCTAATCTTGCAGAAACAAGTGTTAATTATAATGAGATAAAACAGGATTCAAACTTCGTGGAAAAGAGTAAAATATACTTTTTTTTTTTTTACCAACAAATGGTGAAGGTGGGCAGAATCACTGCACCGTGAAATATTCTCCATTCCGATGTTTGCCAAAGTTTGAGAACCACTGCTCTAGATACGTGGCCTATTGACATTCAGTGGCTGTCTCCCATGGCCCTGGCCAGGAGGGGCCCCTAGATGTATCTCCTTTTCCTCCCTAGTTTCATAGAAGCTTACATTCTTGCGATTGGCAGGCTTGTTGGTACTACAAGCCAAGGCCAGGCATTTGAGATAAAGAAGGGCTTGTGTTAATTGCTAGTGGAGGATGACATAGATCTTCTTGTTGCTGAGTTTAACAAAACAAAGAAAACTTTCACAGCCAGATGTGAATCTGTTTACTTAGCAGTCTCTGAAGCTGCCTCCCTTATCTGCCATATTCTTTTATCATAAGCTCAAGTTCCTCAGTTCCTCCTATGGTATTGGCGGCAAGAGCAAAGCAGAATACCTTGGCATCTTTCTAACATTTACAAGCAACCTTGGAATCCCCAGGGTGAAGGACTCTTTAGAAGTGAGTTATTTTTATTGGCTCAAAGCTGCACCGCAAATAAAGCAGTGTTTGCAGTCTGCAGGATAGACCTACTTAGAGATCTGTTCATACACCATGACAGTGAATTATTTAACTGGCTGCCAGGGGAGCAGAGTAAATAACTCCCAAGTGTCTGAAGCTTTACATACAAGATGGACAGCTCCCTACACACTGGTGGCAGTTTTCTCTAATTGGGTAACAGGTTGTCTCAGTGGCTGAAAATCTGCTGTTTCCAAAACCTCTTGTCCCAGCACAGAGCTCCCAGGCTCCCAAACCAGAGAGCCAAATGTTTAACTTAGCAGACATACTCAGGCTTGAAATCTGAGCCTTGAAAAACCACTATTTCAACAACTTTTATTCAATTTCCTTTTCAATGCCTTGTATTACACACTGAGCGGCTATTGTATGGAAACCAGGACAGCTCTGATTTCTCCTAATGCAGCAAGACTGAATGCCAAGCCAGAGACCAGCTAATCTAGAAAATATGGAGTTGGGAATAAAGGGAAAAACACTTGGAGTGGCAGCATTTGGATTATTCTTCCCGGAGACTTTTATCACCTCTCAGCTATTTGTGTTAGGCTGCAAGTTTCAAATATTAACGGAGTTTGTTTTTGTTTTTTCAGGCCCAACTGGAAGGCATTATTGCACCAAAGAAGTGATCATTTCCATATGGGTCTCAGCAAGCACTACTACCCCATCATAAGCCCTTTGTAATAAAAAGCTTCCCGAGTGAAGCCATACCCCTTCCCCTGCTCCCACCTACGTATCTGTCAGAAGCCACACCACCGCCCCAGTGTGGTGCAACGCCTACAGTCTGGCAGCCAGGCTCCAGGCTGGACAACAGAAGGCGGTGTGGCCCAGGAAGTCTCTGTATGTGGCCAACCTTGGGATTTGCCAACTCCAACAGTGAGACTCAGAATTCACCCCTTTTGGCTGTATCCCTCTCAGGTGGAGCAGCTCCTTCCTCATTGTCACCCCATACTATCACTTATTTCCAGCCACACAAAGCTGCTTCTCTGTGCCGCAATGCATCTTGTCCCTTAACCCGGGCTCCTCTGGCCTCACTCTTGCCCTTATTTGATGTCTTTTCATCATCTCTACTCCAGTGCAGTTCTAGTACCTCATTTTGGAGTTCTCGGTTTATACCGTATCATCTTATCCCCGCTTGCTGAGTCATTGGACCCCATCCTCCTTAGTTTTGGACTGCCTGGGTAGGAGGCAATGGCAGGGTCAAACCCATGGGTTTCAAGAAAGTAAACGTGCTGGAAAGAAATACAGGTCACGGTGTCTGTCCACTGTGAGCTGCCTGGACCTCAGCTCCTCCCCCAGCACTGATTTGTTCACCTTGCTCTGCAGACAATCAAACCCCAACCCTACAGCCTGACGAGCCCAAACCTCACTCTCAGTTCTAATTATTCATGACTGGGCCATGGCCTGTAGACAATGGCATTTTACTATTCCTCATAAGCTAAACTCAGTTTGGAGGTTCAGGAGTCTTCTGATTTCGTAGACCCAGAAGACTAGATTAGTGACATAAATCCTTGATTCAGGGCACACCAGCAGCTCAATGAGTGCCATCATTCAGTCAAACTTCACAACTAGCACGACTAAGAAGGCACTAACATCTCCCCTCGGTTAGAAGGCCTCAAGTGCTCAGTGTTCCCTTGGAGAGGTGCTCGGGTCTGATACCCGTCCCGGCTAGGGCTTCCAGGCTCACTGGATGAACTGCGGTCCAACAAGAACAGCTGTGTTCCACCGAGCCAAACAAGCCCTCTACACTCTGATCTCAAATTTGAAGTCACAGCTTTTACCCTCATCCAGGTGTCCTGAGGAATTAATCCCAAGATTCCACTAAAATGGCCTGTCTGTGCTCTGACATTTTCATGGGAAAGAACTGTGGTCACTGAGATGTGCTAGTCCCATGACTCCTTGATAGTACAGCACTCATGTCCTGTTAGGTTCCCCTAGCAGACTCAATGACGGACAACACAAGTTGCAGGTGGCTTTTTCTTCGTATTTTAAAGCCTAGGCTCTGCACACGACATCCCTAAACTTTTCTTCTTTTTACAGTTCTATTCCAAAGAGCTTCTGTTCTAAATTGCTCATGGCCAGTACAAAAGAAATACCACACTCCACGTTTTCTACACCTCAGGCCTGTTTCTGTCAGATATCTCCATATGCTTGAGGAACTCACAGGGCTAATTCAAGTGTCGGAAGTTCCAGTGGACCCCATCACTGAGATCCTTGGGGGGTGAGGGGCTTATCTTTATTTTCACTAGCACTGGTGCATGGTTTCAACTGTCAAATCTCAGAACAGATGCATCCACGGCCTTCGAAATGCCAACTGGGCATGAAGAAAATGAAGAGATTCTAACTGCGTATTTTTGTCGAATTTAATAAACAACTTTTAAAACGTTACTGCTTATGTTTCAATCTCTTGTGTCTGTGTTTCTGCCCCTCTGAGTCACTGATCTTCTTTTTGTTCCTGTTCCTATTTTTCACGTTGTGTGTTTCATAGTAGCGTACACCGACTTTTCTGGATCGTTGCTGCCGTGTTTCTCGCCTCCGCTGTAAAAAATGGTGCACACACACAAAGAGGGAAAAAAAACCAGTCAAACGCTGAAAGTCATAAAACAGGCCCCTCTGTTTCTCTGTGTTCTAGTCCCACGCTGCTCCCACAACTACCGGAAGCAGCGCCAACAAGGGAGAGTTCACCTCACAGACCCAAGTCGGCACTTCCACTGTGACTTGTGACCACTCCAAGTTACAGATTGTCATTTGGTCCAACCCTCATCCAACGCTTGAGTCTTGTCTCCTGAGCTCCTGACAAGTGGTCCTCTGGTCTAAGGCTGATCACTCTGATGACAAGCTCTCCACCTCCGCAGAGGGCCGCCCCCCTCCAGCTCGGGAGGCCCCAGTTACAGAGCTGAACTTCACAGAAGGCGGTGATCGGTCTGCCTACACTGCTCTGCTCCTCACGTGTCATTTCCCTGAGGCCACATAAACCCAGCGGACTCTTCCGAACAGCAGTCCACGTGTTTGGGGATAGTGATCAGGAATTCCTACAACAAGACATAAACTCAAGGACCTTCATGCAGCAGCCCACTCCTTGATCCTGTTTCACTGACCTCAACGAGGTCACTTAGGACTGGGGTTTCTTGATTTCAACTCTAGACAATTAGTTTCTGAAAGAGCGAGTCTTAAGAAATGGACTTCCCCTCTCTACACCTGGGTGATGTTCCAGACCAAAGCACATACTTCCTTAGATGTAGGCGTCCTGCGAGTTTTGTTTGACTGCTCCTCTTCCCTCTGTGCCTTCCTCTTCTTTCCCTTTTTGGTAGGTGCTGGAAACGAAACGCAAGCACACACAGGGGAAAGAAACAGGAATTTTTTAATTCAAAATGTGTCTGAACCCTAAGGTGGGAATGAGCTTGATGTGCTGGAGAAGGAAGGCAGAGGCCGGTGCGAAGGGAGTGTGGTGAGCAGAGCAGAGGAAAGCAGGACGAGGCTGGAGGCTGCCAGACCTGGGGGCGCTGAGTGGCCTCGGCGGGGTTTGCGTTTGTCTTGAAAACACACTCAATGGAGGAGCTAGTAGTCCAACCACATAAAGAATAAATACATGAACCATCCTCCCCCCAGAAAAAAATTTGTCTTTGGACCCACCCTTAGATTACAATGTCAATAATGTACTCTCTTTAGAGGAATTTTCCCAAATCACCCATTTTACCCCAAGACGTGCAGAATAACAAGAAAAGCCAATTTGTGTGATAAATAGTAAGTGGAACCAGGGTTACCTGCCAGATATGATAAGTATCTGTGTGGATGACAGTACAAGAGATACTCTGGAGATTAAACTTAGATTCCCCAACGTTCTAAAGATGCATCTACATGATTTTAATGATTTAACTGTACCTGTATCTTCTACATCTTCTTCAGCTGTTCTTCTCTGTTCTTCGGATTTTGCAAAAACCACTTTACTCAGTCCCTTGGATATTCTGAAAGGGCAAGAGTAGAGTAATGAAGCCGTCCAACGTTCCCCCCGCTGCCCACACAGGCGCCGACGCAGGGACCGTGACAAGCTCGCAGGTTAACGAAACCCCGCTCCCCTTCACGTGTTAACACCATCGGTAGAAGCAACATTGTTTTGGCAGCTCCTGGGCATGTGTAAAAGACAGAACTATCAATACTAAGCTTCTCATATTTCAGGCAGTTGAATTTGAAAAACGTACAGATCACTTTTAAAAAACGGCAGTACCCTCCCCTGCCCTACAAAAACACTGCTCCACCCCTCATGGCAAGTTTCTGGGAAAGCAACGAGCAAACTGCAATTCGTGAGAAGGTGAGGACGCTACCTGACTGCTGAAAACTTCTTAGCTTTGGCTTTGTTTAAAAACCTCTGGTACTTAGCAATCTTTTCATCCAGGGCTTGAATAACGGCCTTGGTGTTGTTTCCCGCGTGTTCTTCCTGGGACTCTGCATAAGACTCTTCCTCTTCGTCTCCCTGGTGTTCCTGTTCTTCCTCCTCCTCCTGCCTCTCCGCGGAAAGGCTCTCCAGGTCTTCATCAATATCAGACATCTCCAGAGGAACGAGGTCATCCCCAGAAAACTGAGGCACGACGTTGATTCTGCCAAAGTTCTGCCGGACCCGCGCCAGAATCTGCTGCATTTCTGAATCGGCGCCACTGTGACTGGGCTCCTCTTTTTCCTTCTCAACGATGGATTCCGACTCCGCACCTACAGTTTCTGTGACTTCCTCTTCTGGGTTGTTCTGGGTGGTTTCTGTGGCAACTTCCAAAGATGAGGAGGATGGAAGCTAGTCAGGCCAAAAAGGGGTGGGGTGGGCAGAGAAATGGAATCAGAAAATGGAAACTGAGTTTCTTTTTTTTATTTTATTTTACATTGGAGTATAGTTGATTAACAATGTTGTGTTAGTTTCAGGTGTACAGCACAGTGATTCAGTTATACATACATATGTATCTATTCTTTTTCAGTTCTTTCCTCATTTAGGTTATTAGAGAATATTATTGAGCAGCGTTCCCTGCTGAATTTCTGAACTTACATACCTTGCTCTCAAATGAGGCAGTCCTCTTCTCAGGACTAAGGGCAAGTATCGAAAACATGCACATCTGAGTCGTACTGTTAATCTATTTTAAGTCAATGTGCATTAAACCCTGAACCCAGCATGGAAGGATGAGAGGAATACAGCTACGGTCCCAAAGGATGCACCAACCCTAACAGTATTTGGCCATCAAAACCAGTCAACTCTACACTGTAGACAGGGGAGGTTCCCTACACTGTTCCTGGGGACTGCAAGGAATGGGGGTTGTTGAGAAAGCACATCCCCAATGAGCACACACCTTGGGACTTCCCTGGCCGTCGAGTGGTTAAGACTCCGTGCTCCCAACGCAGGGGGCACGGGTTCAATCCCTGGTCAGAGAACTAAGATCCCACACACAGCACGGCCAAAAAAGAAAAAAAGGGTAATTCCAAATAAGCACACACCGTAACAGAAGAATGAAGGCCCAGCTGAATGCTGAGGGCGATCGCAGCACTAGTTTAGAAAGGGTGAGGGCAGAGGAGAGGCACCTCGAAGGAAGGAAGGTGTGAGGGAAGAGGAGGGAAACTCCTAGGAGTTCAGAACGAGCCCTGAGGCGGCCTGTTTCGGGGAAGGGGTGGAGGGAGCGTGGGCTGGCGGCGTGAGCCCGCACACAGCTGACGCCATTGGGCGCTCACAACCGAGGCTCGCAGAACTCAAGGGATTTTCCAAAGGCAAAGGTGGCTGCGCGAAGCACTAACTGCATCAGGAATCCATGAAATTCAGGAAACTATACAAAATTTGTATGTAAGTTTCCGTACATTTTTCTGGTAAGGTGGTTTTTAGCCTTCCATTCTCAAGGGGGTTGCTGCCACCACCAAAAAGAGGAAAGGAGGAGAGTCACGGAGCGGGGGCGGGGGACGACAGACACTGACTATCTCAAGTTAACGACTAGACGTGGTGGAGGAAGAGTTAGAGAAAGCCCGCCGTTCCCACACAGGGCCACACGGGAGCAGGGGCGGCCTCTTTGGGTCAGAGGCCACAGCCACGTGGCCCGCCGCGACGTCCGCCCGGGGCCACGACACACCAGGCTGGCTCCGCCTCGGCTCCGCTGCAGGTGCTGCTCCCCACGCCTGCAACGCGCGCCTCTCGTGACACCTGCGGAGCTCCTGCCTCCCGTCACTACGGCCCCCCCTAAAAGGCCGCTTCCTCAGAGGCCATCCCTGACCACCCCACGTACGAGGCACTGCTCCGTCTCCCACAAGCCCCTAACCCTGCTTTAGCATCCCTCACAGCAATCAGTACGTTACATCCGTATCTGTTTACTACGGGTCTCCCTGTAGGACAATAAAAGTGCGCGTTTGGTCCTTGATCCCCAGTTCCCGGCACAAGAGCTCCTAAAACCCTTGGAATCTCCCAGGTTAAGACACGGGTGTCTTGTTTTTGTTATCTGTAATAGGCCCCTCTCCCCCCAGAGTTATGCTACTGAGGTGACTGTGGTAGGATCTAGCCTCAGACTGGGGGCTGGGCACCGGAGAGCCCACACAATTGCTGAGAGGGCTGGAGACCGAGTTCGATCCCCAGTGGCTGATGATCTAGTCAACCACGCCTACGTAACGAAGGCTGAACTTACGCACCTCGCATACAAACCCTTAAGGATGGACGGGCTCTGGGGAGCTTCTGGGTTGGTGAACACACTGACGTGCTGGGAGGGTGGCCTGCCTGGAGAGGGCATGGGAACTCCACGCCACCCTCTACCCCATACTTTGCCCTATGCACCTCTTCCATTTGGCTGTTCCTGACTTGTAGCTTTTGTGATAAACCGGTAGGCATAAGCAAACCACTTTCCTGAGTTCCGTGAGTCCTTTCAGCAAACTATCAAACTTGGGAACCTCTGAATTTGTAGCCAGCTGGGCAGAAGTGTGGGTAGCCTGAGAACCCCATCTGCAGCTGGCATCTGAAGTTGGGGTAGTCTTGTGGGACTCAGCCCTTAACCTGCGGGGTCTGCACTAACTCTGGCAGTTACTGGACACCCAGTTGGTGTTGGAGGCTTGCATAACGGGTATGGAAAAATGAAAGCTATCTGGTATCAGAAAACACCAAATACTCCTCCACTGGCACGTGTATGCGTGCGTGTGCATGTGCGTGTGTATACGTGCAGGAGGGCAGGGCCTCGTCCCGCAGTACTGGTTGTTTGGTGGTTTTGGTGGGGAGAAGGGAAAAGGCTGAGTAACATCAGTTTCAGATATGTTGGTTTTGAAATGCTGGAGAAAATATTCGAAACTTATAGTTGACAATGGAAACTCTGGGAATGGAGGCCGGTGAGAGAAAACCAGAGAAATATGGACCCAAAAGACGAGCATGGAAGCAGAACTTAAAGCCACTTCTTCAAGAGACTTGGCTGAGATCCAAAAAAGACCCTAGAAATAGAAAGGCAAAGTGCCAAAGTTGGAGCCCTGAGCAGTCCACTGCCGGGGGAGGGACATGGAACAGCAGGGAAGCTTTTCAATCTAGCCCAGAGGCCCCAAACCTAAGACTGTCCCTGAGCATCCACTGTACCACTCTCCTTTCCCACCTGACCACGAGCTTCTTGAGGGCAAGGACCACGTTCACTATTCCTATGCTCCCAGTTCCTGGCACATGGCTGGGCGTAATGTCTACGAAACAAGAGTCTTGGAAATGCCTGTTCTTCAAGCAGAAGAAAAGACACAAAAACCACAAGAACACTCACATTTAATGAGCCCTCCTTTTTCAAGGCCCTGAAAACTGGCATTTACACTCAGGCTTCTATCATACATCTACTTCCTGTCACCCCCCCACCCCAGGTCACAGCAGTGGCACCCTGGGATGGGAGACACTGCAGCTGAAAGTTCTACCCTAAAGGAAGAAGACGGTGGTCCAAAGACACACCACACCCAGGTCAGTAACCATGCTTCCCGAGAGAGGGGTCCACCCTCCTCTTACCTGGGGGGCTACAGGGGGCTCTGCGTTGGGCGGCTTGACAAAGAAAGGAATCCGGCCCCTCTGCCAGTCATTGAGGACCATCTTCCCCACAGTCTGCAGGTCAGGCTCTCCACCCTGAAATGTCGCAGGAAGAGGCCCAATTAAATTCAAACAACAAAACCACCTCCTGGTTTGGAAGCACGGCGGCGGTCCCAGTTGGCACCATCTACCTGCCAAGTTTCGCACTTCATACTGCTTACACGTGCATAGAAAAAAGGTCCACACCACACACGCACACACCTGCAGCACGTCCCGGTCTGAATTCTCACAAACCCTGGCTCACCTTCAATAACTTCCCTGTCCGGAAAGCTAGCTTCTCAAGAAAGTCCTCAGCGTTCTCCCAAGAATCCATTTTGTATGTCTTGCTGATGTATTCTGGCTTTGCTCGTTCAAGTACAGCACCAATGTGGTCTTCAGGAGTCTTAATTTTTTCAACTTGAACCTAAATGTTCACAGGAAAGCTCTTGCTTACAAACTTGATTATGGAAGGAGTGAAGTTCCCAGTGTTCTCTGTAACCGTATCTGAAAACAGATTTCAATGCCTCAAAGCAAGCAGGGCCTGGCAGGAGCTTGGCCTGGAGGTGGTGAGATGCATTTGTGGCTGAAAGGAGTGCCGTGGACAGCCGACCGCAGCCGCGGAGCCCAGAACTCAGCTCTGACCCCGGCTCACCACACACTGACGGTGTGACTTCCGCAAGTAGTTTAAACTGGAACCCTTCGTGCTCCTGACTTGCAGAAATGTTTAAAAGTCCACCCATCCCAGGACATAAAGAGAAGGGAATAGTTTAGGAAAGAAGGGGAGGAACCGCCCAGGATGTATAGCCAGAAGCACTGGTTAAGGTTACGTGGAACCATTTAAAGCTCTCGGTCGTCTTCAGAAACAAGTGAGGAAATGACCGAGTTCCAAAATAACTCAACCCATAAACCCATGAAGATGAATTATCACTAAACATAAACAGGCCCTGCTTCCCTTTGGAGCCCGTGTGTAAATGACAAACTCTTTTGTGGGATGACATTGACCAGATATGCCCACGGTTCCACTAACTCCTCAAACAGGCTTAAGTGGAACGGAGAGACTGCCCTGTTCAGTGTCACGCTCCTCAAGTCTGGTCAGACAGGCTGACCCCAAACTGTCTGCTGAATGAGTAAAAAGCAAAGGTATCCAGAGCTCCCCACAGAGCGCTGGCCCCAAAAGGCAAACAAAGAGCCTCTCGGGACCAAAATACTCACGACTCCTTTCAGCACAATGTCCGTCTCTGAGTCTTCAGAGGGGTAAACCACACCGGGACAGTCGATAAGGAATATCCGGCGCATCAAAGTAATATACTGCCAGACCTAAAAAGCAGAGACTTCCCCAGGTCAATCCCTGAAAGCGATTTCACAAACCCCTGATGCTCAAGAAACTGGAGAGGGGAGCAGGGGTCAGAGAGGAGCAGCCTGCTGGGTGATGAAGCTCCGAAGCCCCTCCTCTCTTTGGGCCGCGCATGAGGCACTTCCACGAGGCATAAACTACAGTTTCCAACAGCTAAGGGTCTCAAGATAATGCAGAGGCAGGGTCTCCATCTACTATTGTGCAATTATGTCCAGTAAAGCTTTTTCTGATTTTTAAAAGTACTCCTGGAAGCTTAATACTGCTTGGCCCCTGTTCCTTTCAGCAGAACCATGGTGCTCCCCAAATACCCTGTGTTCCAGGGTAGGCCCCCCCCCAACCAACAGAATCTACCCTAAAATTGAATTTTCTTTCTTAACCCAGGCACCAAATACTCTTGGGCTAGTTTTGTTTATCAAAGCAAAAGAGTGACAATTTAAAACAGACTCAAATGGTACATACCAAACCATGCCAAAGCCAGGCAGGGGCACACGAAGTACTCTTAGTCTTATCAAAAAGGGCAGAAACAGCTCCAGGACATTGCAAACTATGATACGGAGACTCAACTCCCAATGGAGATCTTCATCCAAGAGAAGCAGATAGACATCTCCATGTCCTGAATTATCACCCTCCATGGAAACAAAATAAGTCAAAGCAAATAAGACCCCCTCGAGCCAGACATACCTTTGTTTCACCTGCAATGGGGGCCACATTGCAAACTTTCTTGGAGCGCAGTGTGTTTATGACAGAGCTCTTGCCAACATTCGGATAGCCAATGAACCCCACGCTGATCTGTTTTTTGTCAGTGTGCAACTGTTCAAAAAAAAAAAAAAAAAAAAAAAAGAATACATACACATAGAGTGAACATCCCGTGGGACAAACAGGTTGTGTTATTTTGCTACCATAAAGAATACAGTACAAAACTATTGCTACGACTTGATTTAAAACCCAGACACGCACCACCTGCCTAGTGTAAGTGGGCTGCATACACATACTCATTAATAAATCAGAGGTGAGTCAGCTCCTCGGTCACTCATGTGAAATTATTCTTGAATGTTTTAAGGTTAAAAGTATGTAGGTTGAGAAACAAAGGAAGAAACAGCTTGTGAGTCATCAATTTAGAAGAACACCATCCACTGATAAAATGTCTTCAGGGAAGAGAACCTTAGCAGATGCAGCACCCGGCAATCCCATGACCCATCCCTCTTCTCTGCATAACATATTTTGTGTTTTCACTGCTACAAGTAAACAACAAAAGAAAAGAAAGGCAGCTTCAAAAGCTAGATCACTGGGTGAAAGTCTCAAAAAGGCAGAGCTCAGGAAGAGTCTACAAACGGATGGGGACTTCTGACTAGAGACAGTGGACTACACATCCCTGCCCACCTCACACCCTCCACAAACTCCACTGGAACCACAGCCGTGGGAATTAACACACACACGCCCACAGAGCCAAACATATAAAACCAAAGCACGCGCTGGAGATGAGACAGAACAAACTAATGTGTGAGGTTAACAGAAGACTAGCAGTTAAAATGTAGTACCTAACTTGGCCCACTATAAAATATGAAAGCTACATGGCTGCAAAGGTAGAAAAACTAAAAATGCAGTAAATATACGGCCAATGAATCACAAAAGACCTTGGGAATCAGCAGTACAGACCCCTCTAAGGGTGGGACTGAAATCCAGAAGACTGACCAGTGGACCGTCTGTAGAAACAGTCACACCTCTCCTTCCCCTCCCTCGCCTGGCATGGGTGCCCAACTTCTCTACCCCAGAGCCTTAGGAGAGATAATGACTCTTTTGAAACCCTGCATGTCTGAAAATATCTTTAATCTTCAGACCTGAAAGGGACCCTAGATTTAGAGATGACAGTAATTGGAAGCAAGTGTTCCCAGAGTGATTAGCTGAAAGTCTAAATATTGAATAGTACAACCCCAGGCTCCTACTCCCACTGAGTTCCCAGAACCCTGGCAGCCAGGTCTATATACGCCCAAGCTGGAGACAGGAAGAGTCCTTTCTAGGGAAACTCACAGGCCCAGGAGTAAAGACCTACAGACGGGACTTCCCTGGTGGTCCCGTGGCTGGGACACCGTGCTTCCACTGCAGGGTACACGGGCTCAATCCCTGGTTGGGGAACTAAGATCCCACATGCCGTGCAGTGCGGCCAAAACAAAAAACAAACCAAAAACCCACCCTACAGACACTGACATCTAGAGTGTCCCCCAACAAAATACTGGGTTTCTGCCCAGTCACCTACAGTGAAATCTCTCACTCAACAAGCGCACCCCCTGCATAAAGCCTTTTTTTGTTGGGTCACTCTTAAATGAGTGGAGAACCAAGAATAACCAGACATCTGAAGTGTGACTCTAGTCGAAAAGACAGAAAAACAGCAACTTGGAGGAAACAGTGTCAATGTAGGAAAATGTAGAGGAAAATTTCCAAATACCACTATCATTGTTCTCAGAGACAGAGAAGCCAGTGCATCCGTGAAACAAGAACAGGCTATAAAAGGAAGCAGGGCAATTCATAAACAAGAGCTTTCAGAAATTACAAATTAAAAGTGAGAGGCAAAATAAATTTTGCGATAGAGCAGCTAAATGATCAAGTCAAGGAAACTTCCCAGAAAATAGGGTAAAATGTCATAAATGTATTGAAACAAAGAAAAGATACGAAAATTCAAGAATTGGGAATTCCCTGGCGGTCCACTGTTAGGACTCTGTGCTTCCACTGCAGGGGGCATGGGTTCCATCCTTGGTTGGGGAACTAAGATCCCACAAGCCGTGAGGCGAGGCCAGAAAAAAAAGAATGGAAATTCAAGAATTAAACCAGGAGATAAAACCAAATTCCTGAACAAGAACAGAGATGAATGGGGGGCATGACGTGGGGTGGTTTCCAAGAAACAGTATAGGACAAATAACAGACTAAAAGTCCCGTCCACGCCTAGCTCACTGAACAATAAAAGACCCATCTTAAAGCGCATCATTGGGACATCGTAAAACAGGAACTTTTTTCAAAAAGATCTCAGCCACAAAGGATTAGGAGTCAGAACGGTCTCAGATTTCTCAGTGGCGACACTGGAAGCCAGAAAACAATGCAATGTGGTGTCTTCAACTTTCTAAGAAGAAACGGTGTGAGGGTAGTTTGAAGAAATTTACAGAATGCAAGGTCTCAAAAAATGTTCCTTCTAAGCACTC
The DNA here is from genome assembly GCF_026419965.1 of Kogia breviceps. Classification (NCBI taxonomy): domain Eukaryota; kingdom Metazoa; phylum Chordata; class Mammalia; order Artiodactyla; family Physeteridae; genus Kogia; species Kogia breviceps. Next base: position 172,272,371 of record NC_081310.1, on the reverse strand, counting down.
CTTTTCAGAAAGCTTTTGGAAAAGAGGTTCCATCAAGAGGAAGGAGTAAACCAAGAAAGAAAAGGGATCCGGTGAACAAGGACAACACAGGGAACAGCCATGGGAATCCCCCATTCAGATGACGGGGAAAGGAAATCCCAGGAAGACCCAGCAGCAGCCCGGGGAGCAGCCAGTCCACCGGGAAGGGAGGTGCCGACACTGTGAAAGTTCCCACGCCACCAGAAGATTTGGTGATATGTCAGTGACAAATAAAACGGAGCTAATTAACACCAGATAAAACAGAAGGTCCTATTAGAAAGGAATTACGATCATAGCACCGTGGATCAGCAAGGACCGACACTTCAGTCATAATAACCTGAACACTAAATGAGTAATCGTTTAGCCAAATGTACAAGGACAGAGGGAGTGGAGAGGGAGGACGGGGGTAAGAAACCTAACCTTCATTTTCCATAGTAGGAACTTAACAAAGACGTAAAACTGAGGGGGGTGTGAGATGAAGAAATAGATTCATATGCATATATTAAAAATATGGAAAAAATACCAGAAGTTAACAGCTATGAGTTGGACGAGTTCCTTCTGGAAAGTGGGGAAGGGTGGGACAGAGGACAGGTGTCCTTTGTTAGAAGCCAGGTAAGATTAAACGAACACACAAATACAAAGTTGCAGGTTCAGAACACGAAGCTCCGAGAACATGTGCTTTCAGGGCCTCCCTGAGGAACTAGCATCTGACCAGGGATCCGAGGCTGGAGTTCGGCAGGGTGCCTTCCAGGCAGAGGGAAGAGAAACGCACAGCCCGGGAGCCCAGAGTGGGGATACAGCGTGGGGAGGGGGCCCGTCGTCATCATCGAGCAGAGGGTGGACCATCCGGTGCCAGGGACACGGCAGAAAGGGAAGCGACGTTTGTCAGGGATGGGGGTACAGGCTGAGCTAGAGAGTATTTCAGAACCCCTTGTAATCCTGAGGCTCTGTGAGTGTTCACATCTCCAGAACACACTGTCCTCACTACCGAGAAGATGTGGAAGGTGAGGCTGGCAACTCTCTGACACACCCAGGGAAGAGAAATTCTCACACAAACCCACAGCTGTCCAGCTCCAGGGGGGACAGGTCAGGTCGCAGTACCTTTCCAAACTGCCGCAGAAGCTGAATGAATGCTCCTTTGCCAAAGGGGTTAGTAAGACTTGCGTGGAAAGCAAGTGTCGGGTAATCTTGGGAGAGGATGGCAACCCATCGTTTCTAAAGGGAGAAAAGAAAAGAAGCTGCTAAACTGTGAGCTGTTTACAACATAGGATGAACGAGAGCTTGAGTAAGAGGATGGTACTTCAAATACCCAGTTGTCTAAGGAAAATGTTAGCTGTAACTCTTTGAAATATTTTTTTCAAGTATGACAGTTGATGCTTTGTCTTTTTTAAAATTTATTTATTTTTGGCTGCATTGGGTCTTTGTTGCTGCGTGCGGGCTTTCTCCAGTTGTGGTGAGTGGGGGCTACTCTTCATTACGGTGTGCAGGCTTCTCATCACGGTGGCTTCTCTTGTCACAGAGCACGGGCTCTAGGCCCACGGGCTTCAGTAGCTGTGGCATGCGGGCTCAGTAGTTGTGGCACACGGGCGTAGCTGCTCCGCGGCACATGGGATCTTCCCGGACCAGGGCTCGAACCTGTGTCCCCTGCATCGGCAGGCAGATTCTTCACCACTGCGCCCCCAGGGAAGCCTGTCTTTTGTCTTATAAACACAAAACAATATTCCAAAAATGCCTTCATTGCTACTGAATGCAACTAATGTAACATAATGTGAAACAGACCTGGGGCCTTGGCAGCCGCCCCTTCTGAAGGGTGCACACCATTCATCCCATGGGCACTGCAGCTGTCCCACTGCCAACCATCAAGGGTCAAAGGTAACTGCCCAGGACTTCCCTGCTGGTGCAGTGGGTAAGAATCCGCCTGCCAATGCAGGGACATGGGTTTGAGCCCTGGTCTGGGAAGATCCCACGTGCCTCAGACCAACTAAGCCCGTGCGCCACAATTACTGAGCCTGTGCTCTAGAGCCTGCGAGCCACAACTACTGAGCCCGCATGCCACAACTACTGAAGTCCACGCGCCTAGAGCCCATGCTCTGCAACAAGAGAAGCCACCTTGATGAGAAGTCTGCGCACCACAACGAAGAGCAGCCCCTGCTCGCCACAACTAGAGAAAGCCCGCATGCAGCAATGAAGACCCAACACAGCCAGAAATAAATAAATTTAAAAAAAAAAAAGGAAACAGCCCATCATCAATGAAGCCCATTTTAGTTTTGTTTTTGATGAGGACACTTGAATGACTACAACCTCAATAGTGCAACACCTTAACTGCTGCCCCAAATCCTAGAGACCACGACACTGACTTATTTATTCATGGGTAACTCAGAGCCTGCACAAGCCGTGTGGCCTTGGTCATCTGTTCTGCATTAGCAACTGTACTTACCGTTGCCCAGGTTGGAACAAGGTCACATTTGTTAAGAACAAAAATGAGGTGTTTCCAGGGTTTCTCCTTTTTCAAGTAAGTCTCAATGTGAGGGGAACGGGTACCCATTGGATCTCTAGCATCAAGAACTTGAACTACAACATCTGATGAATCTATCACCTGCAAATTCAAAGAGGTAAAAGTGACTTGCTACAGGAGTACAAGGGCAAAATGAAAGAGAGAAGACATTTAAGGGAACCTGGGAAAAATAAAGCAACAATAGAGATAACCTCTCAACAGTCTTACGAGGAGAGCAGGTGGTAGCCAATCTCAAAGTCCAGGGATCAGTACTCAAAAAATTGTTTTCATCCTGTGGGTATCTGAAACTCGTTAAATTCCAAATAGAACTAGCTTGGATGAAACCAGTCTATTTCATGACTGCTATGCATTAGTGAGCAGAACCATTTACTTCTTCTTTTTTAAAAAAATATTTTATTTATTTATTTATTTGGTTGCACTGGGTCTTAGCTGCAGCTCGAGGGCTCCTTAGTTGTGGCATGCGAACTCTTAGTTGCTGCATGCATGTGGGATCTAGTTCCCTGCCCAGGGATCGAACCCAGGCCCCCTGCATTGGGAGTGCAGAGTCCTATCCACTGCACCACCAGGGTAGTCCCTCATTTACTTCTTAGACCTCTAAGTTTCCATGTTATAGATTTTGAGTATTTTACCAAAAAAACTAAAACATTTTGTTTGCTTCCATGGTACTAGTTTCCTATCATGTTACTATTTGATTACGTGACTATGCTTGAAAGTCTTCGTTACCGAGAATATTACTTGAGTGTGGACCTAAAACAGCCAGCTGAATAGAACTAGAACTAGAACTAGGACTCAGGAGACACAAAGCCTCTTGCACTAACTACCTGGGTAAGCTGGGGAAGGTATTCAAGCTTTCTAGACTTGAATTCTCATCTGTAAAATGAGAGGGCTGGACTAAGTAACTCAAAAATTCTCATGCAGCTCTAACCATGTATAATAAATCTCAACAGGAATATCATTTTAGCAGGTAATCCAAAGAAATGTAACAGAGAATATGTGAATCTATACAATGTGGTTGTTACTATTATATGAGTAATAAAAAAATGCAGTTATCTAGAACAATAGTAGTATGTGCACGGACATATCCATCCTGGAGGTGGAATTTGTATTGACAGAGCTTCAATAGACCCAAGTCAGTTTTCTCGTATAAGATCATGAAAGCCAAAGGAACCACTCAGTGAGACAGAATTTAAAGTCTTACCTTGTAGAGTTCACCCCATATTCTTTTAGACTGTCCCTTTTTATATATCTCTTCTTGGGCTTCATTTCTAAATAAGAAAAGACCCAAAGTGAGCAAATGAAGCACTATAAAGATTAAAAGGATGTTTTAGGGAAAAAACCATGTGCCAAGGGAAAGCGGTATCAAAACTAGTAGCAACATCACTAGTTATTAGAGAAATGCAAATCAAAACTACAATGAGGTATCACTTCACTCCAGTCAGAATGGCCATCATCAAAAAATCTATAAACAATAAATGCTGGAGAGGGTGTGGAGAAAAGAGAAGCCTCCTACACTGTTGGTGGGAATGTAGATTGATATAGCCACTATGGAGAACAGTATGGAGGTCCCTTAAAAAATAGAGCTACCATATGACCCAGCAATCCCACTCCTAGGCATATATCCAGAGAAAACCTAATTTGAAAGGATGCATGCACCCCGATGTTCACTGCAGCACTATTTACAATAGCCAGGACGTGGAAGCAACCTAAACGTTCATTGACAGAGGAATGGATAAAGAAGATGTGGTACACATATAGAAGGGAATATTACTCAGCCATAAAAAGGAATGAAATAGTGCCATTTGCAGAGATGTGGATGGACCTAGAGATTGTCATACAGAAGTAAGTCAGAAAGAGAAAGACAAATATCGTATAATATCGTTTATATGTGGAATCTAGAAAAATGGTACAGATGAACTTATTTGCAAAGCAGAAATAGAGTCACAGATGTAGAAAACAAACTTATGGTTACCAAGGGGGGAAGGGGGGGTAGGATGAATTGGGAGATTGCGATTGACATATATACACTACTATGTATAAAAATGAGAACCTACTGTACAGCACAGGGAACTCTACTCAATGCTCTGTGGTGACCTAAATGGGATGGAAATCTAAAAGAGTAGATATATGTATATGTATAACTGATTCACTTTGTTGTACAGCAGAAACTAATACAACATTGTAAAGCAACTATACTTCAATAAAAATTAAAACAAAACAAAACAAAACAACTAGCTGCAGACGGACCAAAAATTGACTTAATTTAAAAAATGACTATATCCAAATACCCATCGACAGATGAATGAAAATAAATGTCACGTATACATAATGGAATACTGTTCAGCAATACAAAGTACTGATACACGATACAACATGGATGACCTTGAAGACATTATGCTAATGAAATAAGCCAGATACAGAAGGACAAATACCATACAAGTGCACTTACGTGAAGTACTATTCAAGAGAGAAGTCAAACTCACAAGAGACAGAGAATAGAATGCTGGTTGCCAGGGGCTGAGGAGAGCGGGGAATGGGGAATTAGTGCTGGATGGGTACAGAGTTTCACTTTGGGATGATGTGAAAAAATTCCAGAGGTGGATAGTGGTAATGGCTGCAGAGCCATCTGAATGTACTTAATGCCACTAAATTGGATGCTTAAAAATGATTAAAATGGGGCTTCCCTGGTGGCGCAGTGGTTAACAATCCACCTGCCAATGCAGGGGACACGGGTTTGAGTCCTGGTCCGGGAAGATCCCACATGCCACAGAGCAACTAAGCCCGTGAGCCACAGTGACAGAGCCTGCGCTCTAGAGCCTGCAAGCCACAACTACTGAGCCCGTGTGCCACGACTACTGAAGCCCACACACCTAGAGCCCGTGCCCTGCAACAAGAGGATCCACCGCAATGAGAAGCCCGCGCACTGCAATGAAGAGTAGCTCCCACTCGCCACAACTACAGAAAGCCTGCATGCAGCAACAAAGACCCAACACAGCCAAAAATAAACAAATAATTTTTTTTTTAATTTTTTTTTTTTTTTTTTTTTTTTTGCGGTATACGGGCCTCTCACTGTTGTGGCCTCTCCCGCTGCGGAGCGCAGGCTCCAGACGCGCAGGCTCAGCGGCCATGGCTCACGGGCCCAGCCGCTCCGCGGCACGTGGGATCTTCCCGGACCGGGGCACGAACCCGTGTCCCCTGCATCGGCAGGCGGACTCTCAACTACTGCGCCACCAGGGAAGCCCACAAATAATTTTTTAAAAAGATTAAAATGGTAAATTTTGTTATGCACATTTTACCACAATAAATTTAATTTAAAAGAAAAGCAACTATAATTAAGCAGTCTGTCACAGAGAATTATGAAAAGGAATCTGAACCATAACCCACACTCCACAGCTCCCACGTAGAGTGAAACTTTCCTGAGAAGGTTGAGAATCTGCTTATTTACTAGCCTCAGACACATTTACCCAATGTCCCTGGAGCAAGAATAGTTTTGTTTCTCCCCCACTGCCGACTGTACCCTTTGGAGGTGGAAAAAATTCAAATCAGCAGGAGCATACAAGTCCAAATAGTTCTAAGGATAAATGAACTCACTGCCTCTTTCTGCATGGCCTCGAGCAGCCTGACTTTACCTCTAGGAGGCCCAGGGCTAACGATGGGCTGAGGACAGCACCAAGGCAGTGGCACTGCAGGCAGGGGACAGCACCTCTCCACCAGGGCACCTCAGGGACACGTGAGGGAGAACCAGGAGAACTAAACTGGTAAACGCTTTCTGGAGGGTAATAAGGCAGCTGCCTATCAAAAAACTGCACATTCTTCAACATCATTTCCCCTAAGAATTTATCCTTGGGGAACAATTAAGGATGAGAAAGAATTAGTCACATTGATGTTTTACCCTAGAGTTGTTTACCATAGGGGAAAACTTTGAACAGCATAAATGTCTAACCACGGGACTGGCCACAACAAAAACCTACTCTGACATGAAACATCATATCGCTGTTGACTAAGAACTGACATGGAAATATATTCTTAATAATTTAGAAAAAGATATTAAAATAAAAGCAAGTTAAAATACAGTCTTAAAGGGCTTCCCTGGTGGCGCAGTGGTTGAGAGTCCGCCTGCCAAGGCAGGGGACATGGGTTCGTGCCCCGGTCCGGGAAGATCCCACATGCTGCGGAGCAGCTGGGCCCATGAGCCATGGCCACTGAGCCTGCACGTCCGTAGCCTGTGCTCCGCAATGGGAGAGGCCACAGCAGTGAGAGGCCCGCATACCGCAAATAAATAAATAAAACTTTAAAAAATACCATCTTAAAGTATTATATTTATAAATAAAAACATCCAGAGTAATGTATATATATACATATATATCCCTAACTGATCCTTGACCTTTTTTTGGGTATGTGGGTATGAACCCCTATGATGAAAGTTATGGATCCTTCTTCTCCTTCCCTTTTCTAAAAACGACAAAACTCCACTTCTTATGCATGTACATAAATTTTCCATATTATCTTCAGAGGGTCACAGAAACCTCTAAGGCCATCAATGAACTCCCCCCACCCCCAGTGGTCCAGAGGAAACCCTGATATTCACCAAAATATTAACAATGCTTAACATAAGGAGTGGAATTATGGGTGCTTATTTTCTTTTTGTTGTATTTCCAATTTAACTATATTTTAAAAATTTGTCTATGACAGAATATACTGTTATTATTATGAAGAAAGTGTTATATATTTTTATTTGGGGGGGGAATTAAGAGACCAAGAGTAAACAAGCCACCTTAAATTATCTTCAGTCTGGCCCCAACCAGTTTCACTTATTTTTCTAGTCTAAGTGAAGTTCTCCACCTATGAGATGAATCACCGAGCTTCTTGCAGGTAAATAACTGTAAAGAAGATGTCTATTGCAGAAGAGCAAATGAGGAGATGTGCATGAACTTTAAAACTGTACCTCACACCAGTGTCTTCAGCTACCAAGTCACGATCCTTCCCCTGGTCATAGCTCTCAGTGGATATTTCTGCATTTTCTATAAGTGACTGCATATCACTTGCAAATAAATTTGGTCGCTTCCTCTGTGCTTTAGGGCCAAATGTAGTTTCAAAGCTTTCAGTATCAAGGATGTGCACCTTTGAGTTCTAAAGAGAAAGGAGAATTATAGGTAACACTAAGCAAAGCACTGAGAAAAAGCAAAAAGTTCAAAACCTATCTGGGAAAGGATTTCTGCTTTCATTTTTGCAAAGCTCAACCCACACCAAAATCTACAACATGGATGCAGCCTGACTTCAAATCAGAAATCAGTATTTAAACAGCAAACGCACTTGTTCCCCTCTTCTGAAAGCTCTGTAAGCTTTCCTGGAGAAATACAAAATACAAATAGTCAAAGCAAATAGGAATAGCTGTGTGTAAGACTTGCCAAAAACTCTGCTTTATTTCACTTATCGTAAACTTTAGTCAAATGTAATTACGGCTACAACGCTGAAAATTAACTTCTTTTTTCTGACCTTTTTTTTTTTTAGCTTGCAAACAAGTGCATAAAATTCGCCAAATTCACAGATTTTTGTCAAGAACGATCATGCTGAAATTTGTGTTTTTTTTTTTTTTTTTTTTTAAACCAACTGTAGGGCTTCCCTTGTGGCGCAGTGGTTAAGAATCTGCTTGCCAATGCAGGGGACGCGGGTTCAAGCCCTGGTCTGGGAAGATCCCACAGGCTGTGGAGCAACTAAGCCCGTGGGCCACAACTACTGAGGCTGCACTCTAGAGCCCTCAAGCCACAACTAGTGAAGCCCGCACGCCTAGAGCCCATGCTCCGCAACAAGAGAAGCCACCGCAGTGAGAAGCCCGGGCACCACAATGAAGAGCAGCCCCCGCTCGCCTCAACCAGAGAAAAGCCTGTGCACAGCAACGAAGACCCAATGCAACCAAAAAAATAATAACAATAAAATAAATTTATTTAAAAAAAAAAACCAACTGTAAATGCCAACTTTTTCTTGGAAGTTAATTTCTTTCATGGCTAAAAGGAATTGCTTGTTTTGTAAGATGCATTTTAGTTTCAGATAACATTTTCCCTAATTTAGGTAACGTTTTTATTAAATGCACATGCAAAGTCTTCAGATGAAAAACATCTAGCAAAAGTCCAAAATAATAGTTTAGATGTGATAAAAGGAACCTGATCCTAACTAGAACTTGATGTGCCTGTAAAGGAGTTACGGGCGGAGGAATTTTTGAAGCAGGATGAAAGTCAAACTCTGAGTTAGGATCTATCACGTAACAGTATGTTAACAGCCGGCAGAGAATATCCTCAAAAAAAAAAAAAAAAAAACAAACACCCTCTGCCCCCCAGTACAGGCTCCTCTGTAAGCACCAGCTATGAAATGCGGAAGAGAGAACAACCCAGTGGCTTCTGAACTTAACAGACACCTCTCCAACTCCTATAGATCCTTAAGCTATTATCAGAGTCTCTAACCCATCTCTTAGTTTAGTTTTACTCACTACGCTCCAACAAGGGAACATCCCCGAACAGAACAGTCAAGTTTTACATGAGAACTAGGTTCTAACGTCACTGGGAAAATTAGGATCAAAATTATCCTCGAAAATCTCTCAGCCTATAACATACAATATACCTGGATCTGCGTCAATAAACCTGTACCTTAGTAAGTACAAGGTAGTAATATGTCTATACACTGAAATACAGAGACAATATAAGATACAGTAGTTCCACTGTAGTACTGCTACAGAAACACAGTAATTGTAATGCACATACAGGTGAATGTGCAAAAGTTAAAAGCATATCTGATTTGACTCCACTGTGCAGCAAATCTCAGAATCAGATTTCATAAGGAGTAGTAGATATTGCACTAAAAATAAAACAGGTAAGGTTTTTCAAGGCCAGAGCAGAAAACTCACCAGTTACTCTGAGTACAAAATACAAACTGCTGCAGCTGTGGGCCCTTCATCCTATGTATCAGACATTTAAGCACTGAATTTTAGAAGCACTGAACAACTGCCATAGGCAACAAGGCAATAAATCCTAATAGAACATCTCTGTTCTTCTCATAAACAGGATTCAATAGTTTGTTAAAAGATGGCTTTAGGGAGGACAGAGAGAACAAAGGAAATGAGCAACTTGTCTGTGGTTCATGAATTACAGTCACGTGTTTCCCTGAAAGAAAACAGTCACTCCACTAATAGGTGCCATTCTTCTAGTCTGTCATAAAACAAAGCATAATTGACAAAACCTGAGGCAATAACCAGTCCTTGGGTTTTACTTTGTTCTGCAAGTAAACACTTTTCTTTGAACTGTTTAATCCATGTATGCATGTCAGTGTTTTCTTCTCCTCCTCATGCTGGAACTGAAGCTCTGTGCTGTACTTATGTACATTTTTGGGAATTACTATTCAAAGCAAGTAGAAATGTGCAGGCAGGCGTTAGGCCATTTCTTCGGCTCCGTGTGAAACTAACTCCAATCAAGCCAGATTCAGTCTTTACTGCACTTCTAACTTCAATGGTTAACAACCAATCTGACTGGCACCCTTTCCTTCAGCTGAAAAGACTCTCTAAGGAACTCTCAGAAGCTGCAAGTGCTCAACACCAAAGGTCTCCCTCCTACCAACCCAATCCTAATTCTCTGTTTCCCCAAAGTTTGATGGAACTACCACTTAAACAAGTTAGCTTACCAAAAACATTTAAAAATAGTATTGATAATAGCCATGATCTATTTAGGTCTAAGTAAGTGGTGGCCTAAGTGCTCGCCATGTGCCAAGAGCCTTAATGGATATTTCATCTGCATCCAGTCACCCGAGGAGGGCGTCACCCTGACTTACCAGTCGGGGAAGTGAAAGCTCGCAGAGAACCCTAACTAAGGCTGCAGGAAGGGACAGAGCAAAGATTTTAAAATTCAGGCCTGACTCCCAAGCCTGTGCTTTGGTCCACTACTATGCCACTGAACTTCTCCGACAGAATTCGGTTCATGCTAAAGGTGAGACCCTTAACAAAGGTGAAAGGAGAAGTCTCAGAAAGCTTATCAGTACTGCTTCAGGCACTATTCTCTATGGGAAAACAAGAGCAAAGTATGGTAGAGAGGGATCTGCGTGATTTGCCGGGGACATCCTCCATCTTACATGAGGCCGGATTCGATCACGGAGAAGAGACATGGGTAACTTGCTTTGCTTCATGACAACTTTGTATGGATCCTTCAAGACTGTGTCCATTTCCTCTTGAAATTTTTGTAGCGATGACTGCTTAATCACACGTGTATTTCCTGTTTTACAAAAGAATGTTGCTGTTTAATAAATAGCTCCTTACAACTTCCGCCTCCATCTTCCCAGGGACACAGTGAAAGGTAAGTTTTTTTTTTTTTTAAACATCTTTATTGGAGAATAATTGCTTTACAATGGTGTGTTAGTTTCTGCTTTATAGCAAAGTGAATCAGTTATACATACACATATGTTCCCAGATCTCTTCCCTCTTGCGTCTCCCTCCCTCCCAGCCTCCCTATCCCACCCCTCTAGGTGGCCACAAAGCACCGAGCTGATCTCCCTGTGCTATAAAGGTAAGATTTTAAATTGCCCTCACTCACCCAAACACCTGACACATCCATCCCACGTAGCCATTTTCAAGCTTGAAAGAAGGAAAACACCAGACACCAAAAAACAAAAAAACTGCCTCTCCTGCACTCATACACTAAGAACTAATCCACCAACCCAGACACACAAAGGGTTTCAATAGTTTTCCAAGTCCAATTTCCTGACTGGATGAAACTGAAAAATAAACATCACTGAATGGAACTGAGATTTGACAAACGTCCTACTTCCTGCTAGATCTGGCAAAGAAATTTGGAGCCAATCACAGCTGATCAGTTAGCATACTCAAGAGAATCCCGAAGCACAGCACCTAAGAGTCATAGCTCTGGTTTTTAGGGTTATAAGGGTTTGAAGGCACTATTAAATTAATCAACAAAGCCCTGCAAGGGAACAAAATGAAACTCTATAACACTGCTTGGAGAACACCTTGGAAGTGAGAGATCGTATTCACTAAACAGCACATTGCAGCACAAATGCCAAACCCAAGGTGAAGACGACCACGCTGGCGGGGATGGCAACAGTGACAGCGGTTGAAGCTTCTATTGTCCTACTTGACTTGCTGGACACTATTCTAGGCACTTTACATAAGAGTATTTATTCATTTAATTACCACAACAGTCCTACGAAATAGGTGCTGTTTGTATCTTCATTTTACAGATGGAGAAAATGATGAGCAAACTTAAGAACCTGACCATGGTCCCAGATATGGCAGAACTAGGCCTCAAACCCAGGAGGTCTGGATCTAGTGTCACCGGACCTTGCCACCATGCTAAAGGTCTCTTGAAGGAGTTCTCTCGGACACTTTTCTGTGCTGTATTTTCCTAGGGGGTACCAATCCCACCAAGAGATGTAAGATTTGTGCAAAGGTAGTTGCCATCTGCTCCCCAGAACAGAGGTCAAACAGCAGGCAAAGAATGCGGTCTGACCATCTGATGTGCCCACACAGCTGGCAGTGGCTGAGGGAAAGGCTGAAAGCCCCAACAGAGATGAAGGTGGAGTTTCCAAAGGAAGAAATCCTGCTTCCCCAAGGCCTCTGGAGATACGCTATTCATTCCTGGGAAGGACCAACGAGAGGTCCTTTCATTGTCACTCAGTCCAAATACAACCCCACTAAGAAAACGTGCTTCAGAGGAACCTTAGGCTAAATTCACAAACACACCTGCAAGGCACCTCTCAAAGTCACCTCTCCAGGTGACTGGAAATTAGGAGAGGAGCGTTCTAATGAATGCTAGTCATTAAGGATGATCTCATCTGTCTAAGAGGTTCACTCACAGTGAACAATGATGGGCTCTTTTCAAAAAGAAGTCATTTATGGAAGCCACTGCCACGAGTTTTCTCTGCACTTTTCCCATGGTGGGGACTTCTTATCTCATCCCTTTCTCATACTGTCCTTGGCAGTTCCCCTCACCCCAGATACGTGCTACTTATTTATTTATTTATTTATTTATTTATTTATTTATTTATTTATTTTTGGCTGCATTGGGTCCTTGTTGCTGCGCGCAGGCTTTCTCTAGTTGCGGTGAGCGGGGGCTACTCTTCACTACAGTGTGACAGCTTCTCATTGCGGTGGCTTCTCTTGTTGCGGAGCACAGGCTATAAGGCACATGGGCTTCAGTAGTTGTGGCATGAGGGCTTCAGTAGTTGTGGCGCACGAGCTTAGTTGCTCCGTGGCATGTGGGATCTTCCCGGATCAGGAATCGAACCCATGTCCCCTGCACTGGCAGGCGGATTCTTAGCCACTGCGCCACCAGGGAAGCCCCCGGATACCTGCCTTTTAGATACCTGCCTTTTAGATACCTGAACATTCTACCCTTTTCCATACAGTGCACATTTTCTAGGGTAAAAGTAGCAGAGGACCACACTCACCAAACCACTTAATGTTCGGCTCCACTCTTGCCACTGTGCCAGAAGCCACGGTTGACTGATACTGCAGAGGCTTAATCACTTTACCACGGCTGTTCCTGAATTGAGGAGATAACAGATTTGGGTTGACAACAGAAGAAAGGCTACAGCAAAGCTGGGTTTACAGAATACGCTTTCCATCAAAAGGACCTCTTTTTTTTTTTTTTTTTTTCTCCTTCCAGTTTTAAGTGATCATGAAATACAGATTTCGGTAAACAAAAAGTACTTCTACATTCAAAACAGACTGCCCCAAAGCCACTTAACCTCTTGCAACAGAACACGTAATGGTTTCTGCTCGATGAATAATGACTAATGACCATGATTAAAAATCTGTTTACTGTTTGTTTGCTTTAAAAAAGATTCTACTGCATACTTGAGTCTTTTTTGGATAATTATTTGAAGGCTGGTTTCAATGAATTTTAAGTAGAGGGTGATTTATGCTGGAACTCGAAATTCTAAAACAAACTGCAGAGTAGGTGACTAAGGCAGATTAAGTTCACTGACATTTGTGTTTCAGACACATCTTTGAGAACGGATGAAGAATCCAATTACCAATCAAATTGAATAAGACAAAATAAGACCAGGTCGCAAAATGCCACACTCAGCAAGCCCCTGTGGTAGAGGCCGCCTCAGCAGATCTGAGTTGTGATGAGTTTCCAAGTGCTACAATGTTGTGATCTAAAGTTTGTCGTTAAAAAAACAAGTTTTCTGGCCGCTTTCATGACACCATCCTACATGCTTTGTTAAACAAAAGCAGATTTCTATCTGACAGATATGTACCTTGAGATCTAACATGCCACTTGTGTAGGCCGAGGCTGTGAGGAACAAGGCTGTTGTACAGTACAGTGACACGATCCCTATTTACCCCCTACTACGCAGGTCCTTAACCCCAAATTCAGTTTATCATATAAAACGGTATTTGAAAATACACTACTCCTATCTAGGGAAAGTGGGGGTGGGACTATCAAATGCTTAACGGTGTCAGCTGTAAGTCAAGGGCAGGAAGGGAAGGGGAGAGGACACCAGCGCCCACACTCACCTGCACTCCTTCTGCCTGTACATATTCAGGCGTCGGATTGTGGCCCGGTCCCTCATGTTTTGGCCTCCTGCTCCCTGAACTCGATCTAGGAAACACAGAAGCGGACTGCACACTATTTGATAGCCAACAAGTCTAAGTATAGCCATTGCTTCAAACACACCAACTAGTTCACTCAAAGCAGGCAAGCTGCCACCTCACTGCAAAATCTCCACTTTGTGTACGTGTTGCTCCAACAAAATCACTCCTGGAAGCTACATGGTATGACAAAGTTGACCTAATCTGGAACCCTCCGCAGGACTGTGTTTAAAATGATAGTAGGTAATATTTCTGAGCACTAATTATGGCACTGTGCTATCCACATTATAGGCATCGTCTCATGTAATCCATACAACAATCCCACCAAGAGGGATGCACTATTCCCATTCTGCAGGTTAAGACACTGAGGCTCAGTGGGCAAGCATCTCGTACAAAGATTTTTTTGTACAAGAGCCAGAATTTGAACAAAAGCATCAGATCACCATCTGTGCTCTTAACCACTAAGACACCTACCTCTGGGTCTCAGTTTAACAAATACTGAGTGCCTGCTACAGGCAAAGCATCACGAAGACTATGACTCTGACACATAAGTGTTCCTAAGGTACCAGTTTCTTAATTTCCTAATGTTTGACCTTAGTTTTATCAACAGGAAAATTGGTAGTAATTCTTGCCTTACATCTCAGAGAGAATGAGAAGGACAAATTAGCATAGTAATACGGGCTTAGCGTCTCATTTTGGGATGCCTTTAAGTCATCTGTCTTGAAGTCATGCAATAGAGAACAGGCAGAAATCACAGGACTGGTGGCTCTACTGCTCACTACGTGTGCCAGCTGTGACAAGCCACCTCCCCTATTTTGGCTCAGTCTTCTCACCTATAACATCATGATCTCTAAGGGCCTCTTCAGGTCTAACGCTGTCAGATCCCAGTCTACACAAACTGAGTAATTAATCAGCGGTCCAGGTAAAACATTCAACATGAATTAAAATCAAAAACTTTAGGCCATATTTTAATATGTTTTATTAACTAAACCCAAATGGAAGGAAATCCCCCAAAGGCTACCTTGTTCATTCTGTGGTGGAACCTCAACAAAACTCATACACATCTTTAAAAACATCTTTACTGAAACAATCATACTTATCTGTAGCATTTTCTATGCACTTTACCAGATGGGGTGATTCCAAGAGCCAAATCTACTAGCTCTTTCTCATTTAAATGGTCAAAGCTAAGGTGGTAGGCAAGTGTGGCCAAGTGTAAAGGGCCAGCTGGGTCAGCCTAGATCACTTGTAGTCTGACTTTATCTAATTTATAGTACTTCTAGTAATTCCTTGAGCTGGAGAGCTGGACTCATACAAGACTGAACTATATTGGAGGAGGTGCTTCAACACCTGACACACACAGGGACCCAAGAAAAGGTCAATTTTTTTTTTTTTTTTTTTTTTTTTTTTTGTGGTACGCGGGCCTCTCACTGTTGTGGCCTCTCCCATTGCGGAGCACAGGCTCCGGACGCGCAGGCTCAGCGGCCATGGCTCACGGGCCCAGCCGCTCCGCGGCATGTGGGATCCTCCCAGACCGGGGCACGAACCCGTGTCCCCTGCCATCGGCAGGCGGACTCTCAACCACTGCGCCACCAGGGGAGCCCCGAAGAGGTCAAATTTAAGTGTCCCTTCCAACTCAGAGCTTCCCAGTCTCTGCACCTCACAGTTGGAGATGCCCCAAGGCTGCGAGGCCTGAGTGTTCACTTTCCCTGCTTTAGAACTGGTGCCTGGCATCTAGCCTTGACAGGCGTGCAAGACTCAGCCCTCCTCAGGGCCTATAAACAAGTAATCATCTTCTCCCTTCTATTCTCCAAAGGCCACTCTGCTTGAGGTCACTCCAAGCAAGGCCACCCGGTGTCCCTCCCTCCAAGCTTCCTCCAAGCCCCACCCTCCGCGAGCCCCGCCGCCCGTACCAGGATTTGTGCTGGCTTTAGAGGGGTTGATGGTGCTCCGTCCTTTGTACTTGGGCTTCACCATCTTGCCGACGGGACGTGGACCGGAGCGTTGGGTCCGGCCTATGTGGGGTAAAAGCTCTCGTAACTTCCCAAGCCCGGCTGAAACAACCCGCCCGAACCACGCTGGACCGCGTGCGCGGGACTACGTCACGTCCGCTCGCATTCCTTCCTTCCCCTGCGCGACTTCCTGCGAACGCGAGGGGCGCGCCGCTGCACTCCAGGCTCCGCCCCCGCCCTGGCCTCCTAGACGTCGCCCTTCGTCGAGCCCCGCCCCTCTCTCTCCCTAGCAACCACCAAGCTGCCCTCCGTAGCAACCACCCAGTTACCCTGGACTCCCGGCCTAGAACTCCTAGTTGGGTCCACCTTCAAATGTAGATGCCTCTTCCCAGGCCAATGACAGAAGGTTAAGTTTAATTAGCTTCTGAATTTGTCCTCTAGGTCCTTCCAAAAGTGGCCGAGTACACAGCAGCCAAATACCAATGAGATCTTGTCACCCTTGTGAAAACTCCAACAGCGTATCATCACTCTCAGCGTTAAAGGGGAGAGAGAGAGGGAGAGAGAGAGAGAGAGAGAGAGGCAGAGACTGCCTATTTATTTGACCTCATTTGTACCTTCCACTCTCTGGTTATTCTGACATTTACACTGGATATTCCTTCTGCCTGAATCATCATTTCCCTAAACCTTGCATAGCTAGTTCCGTCTGGTCATTCAGTTCTCAGCTCAAATGTCACCTACAGATAGGGCTGCAAAATTTAGCAGATAAAAAACACAGGATGCCCATGGGACTTCCCTGGTGGTCCAGTGGTTAAGAATCCGTGCTTCCACTGCAGGGTCCCGGAGTTCGATCCCTGGTCGGGGAACTAAGATCCCACATGCTGCGCTATGCGGCCAAACAAACAAAAAAACTAGGATGCCCAGTTAAATTTGAATTTCAGATAAACAATGGAATAAGTTTTAGTATCAATATTATATATGTCCCATGTAATATTTGGGACATATTTATACTAAAAAAATTCATTGTTTATGTGAAATTCAAATTTGATTGGGCATCCTGTATTTTACCCAGAAACCCTTCCTTCTGGGGGAATTCTTTCCTGTCTAATCTGTCTAAATCACAATCTCCCATTCTTTTGCAGTTACTCTGTTATAGTATTCTGTTTTATTTACTTCATGGCATTTATTACTAGCTGAAATTATGTTACTTACAAGTTTATCAGCTGCTTCCCCCAAAATTAGAATGTAAGCTTCTTGAGAGCAGGGACCTTGAAAGTTTGTTCACCACTGTGTCTTCAAGACTTCAAAAAGCACTTAGTAAGGACTAAGTCCTTACTACTAAACATAGTAAGGACTAAATAAATATTCACTGAATGAAGGAATGAATAGATGTTGTCTTACCTGGGGCTGCTGTAGAAAATGCCATAGACTGAGTGGCTTAAACCACAAACATTGATTTCTCACAATTCTGGAGGCTGGGAAGTCCATGGTCAGGGTGCCCATATGGTTGGCTTCCTAGTGAGAATTCTCTTCCTGGTTTGTAGACAGCTGTCTTCTCACTGTGTCCTTACATGCTGGAGAAAGGGGGAGGGCTCTGGTGTCTTCCTCTTCCCCTAAGGGCACTAATCCCATCATGGGGGCTCCATCCTCATGACCTCATCTAAACCTAATCATCTCCCCCCGCAACCACCACACACACACACACACATACCATCACATCAGGGGTTAGAATTTCAATACCTGAGTTTTAAGAGGACACATTTAGTGAATAGCAGATGGGAATGTCTCTGCATTCCTGAGGGGGAATGAGGGCAGTAAGACCCAGAAGTTTCTGTTTTTACTAGCCAAAGTCAAGTCTCTGGATGTCTGCGTTTCAACCAAGAAGACTCCCTCTTTTCTTGGCACTTCAAGTTGTCAGGAAGTGTCCATCACTGTGCCTTCAGGTTAGGTCAGAGTAGAGGTGGTTAGGCCAGAAGAAGGTGGATCCTGGGTGGGGTAGCTTGTTCCATAAAAACAAACAACTTGGTATAAAGTGAGGTCCTCTAATTGTGGGAGGGATGACTGGGTCTTTATTTCTCTGAGTCTGAAACAAACAAGCCCCAAAACAATCTTTCTAGAGCAAAACCAGGCCATGTCCTAGACAAGAGCGGGAAATACCTTCAGTCCCTTGAGACTTACTTTTATTGTCCCCAGGGCAAGTATCATGAGCTTAAACACAAGTTTGCTTGGACGCCCTTGACCCTGACATGATGTTTGAGGAAGTCTCTCAGAGCTGACCAGAAGCAACTTCACACCCAGTGAGGACCCAAAGGTGTCCTCTTCTGCCTCACTCTGTCCCTTTGGTCCCCCAAACAAGGGCGCCATAGCCCACTTCCGGAGAATAGACTAAGATAATGTATTTCTGATGCCTCAATTTGGTTCAAACCAGAATAAACACGAATGGCAAAAATCAGCCCATGAGCTCATTCAGGCTTTGATCAGTGACATAATTTCATTATGAAATTTTGAATCAGGCTGTTGTGAAGTCTTGCCAAGGAGTTTCATTTTCCCAGATGATATGGCAGGTTGTTTCTCTCCTGTTCTCATACTCAGCTTGTGTTTAACATAAGAACTTTCCATCTATTTTTGTAATGTGATCCATCAATTCTTTTACAGCAGTATTTGCTGACCCCAACAACCAACCTCAGTTCTACCAGCAGATAAAAAGCCTCATCAAGGAAAGTCAAGCTAAAGTTATTGGTTTGGTTTGCCTGCCCTGCGTACCGCATGTGTAATATATTTTTCACATATATCCTTCCTCAAGTCACGGTGACCAGAGGAGACATGACATACCTCCAGGCCTATAATTTCTCAGCTTTAAAACTGACATATTAATTTAACTACCCGGAAAGACTGCAGTGTGGTCATATGAATTATGGTACATGAAAGCATTGTATACCCAGTACACACCATGTAGATGGGATGCTCTCTCTTTTCCTCCAGACCCAGGGTTAGCTTCTCACTCCCTGGAATCTTGCTCCTAGTAAGCACAGGTGTGTGTGAATGGGAAGATCCCAACAGGAATAGAGCAGAAAGGTGGTTCAAAATGCCAAACTTTGTGCCAAGTTCTGATAGGAAAGAATGAACTGGTGTTTTCACGGGAAGCAGAGAATCTTGACCTCACTTCCTTCTTCATTCTGTAAACACTTTTTCATTGGGATCTAATGGACAAGTAGCAGCAGCTTCTGAAGAGGTGTTTTTGGGCTCCCCTCGTGGCACAGTGGTTGAGAGTCCGCCTGCCGATGCAGGGGACGTGGGTTCGTGCCCCGGTCCGGGAAGATCCCACATGCCGCGGAGTGGCTGAACCCGTGAGCCATGGCCGCTAAGCCTGCGCGTCCGGAGCCTGTGCTCCGCAATGGGAGAGGCCACAACAGGGAGAGGCCCGCGTACTGCAATAAAAAAAATAAAAAATAAAAAAATAAAGAGGTGTTTTTTCAAAGTGTGATCTGAGGACCATCAGCATCAGAAACACTTGGCGGAGTTGGTAAAAAATGCAGACTTTAAAAAAAATTGAAGTACAGTTGATTTACAATGTGTTAATTTCTGCTGTACAGCAAAGTGAGTTGGTTATACATATATAGACATTCTTTTTTATATTATTTTCCATTATGGTTTATCACAGGATATTAAATATAGTTCCCTGTGCTATCCAGTAGGATCTTGTTGTTTATCCATTCTATATGTAATACGTTGCATCTGCTAATCCCAAACTCCCAGTCCATCCCTCCCCCACCCCACCCCTGGTAACCACACATCTGTTCTCTGTGTCTGTGAATCTGTTTCTGTTTTGTAGATAAGTTCATTTGTGTCATATTTTAGATTCCACATATAAGTGATATCATATGGTATTTGTCTTTTTCTGATTCACTTCACTTAGTATGATAATCTCTAGGTCCACCCATGTTGCTGCAAATGGCATTATTTCATTTTTTATGGCTTTTTATGGCTGAGTAATATTCCATTTGTATATGTACCACATCTTCTTTACCCATTCATCTGTCGATGGACATGTAAGTTGTTTACATGTCTTGGCTATTGTGAATAGTGCTGTTATGAACACAGAGGTGCATGTTATCTTTTTTAATTATAGTTTTCTCCAGATATATGCTCAGGAGTGGGATTGCTGGATCATATGGCAACTCTAAAAAATGCGCTCTTGAGCTTCACCCAAGAGCTACTGAAATCTGACCCTCTGGAGGTGGGACCCAGATAATATACATTTTAAAGAACTTCTCAAATGATTCCTGGGTACACAAAAGTTTGAGATCTGAAAAGCAAAGTCTTTCCCCAAAGTCCCCCTGAGGCTTTCCAATGAGCTGACTGGAAGGCAGTCCTAGTAAGACCCAGCTCCTTTCCCACCTATCTTAGATCCTCTCTTTTTTTCTCAGCAGAGCCAGGGTGAGGAAGGCTGCGGCAGTGTCTTGTGCACTCTAAAAATATATGTCTTGGCTCTGCCCCAAATGCCTTGATATTTATGCTGCAGCCTGAGGGTCGTTATCCGTTGGCAATGATCCATTGTAAGGCCATTTGCTCTTAGTTAGTGCCAGCTTGTTGGCTTAGCCTTCCCGGTTGAACTGAGAGCAGAGCCATCTCTATTCAGTTTCCCGTGTCTCTCTGGCAAGTACTGATGAAGTGACCTCTGCCTGCTGGGGCCAAGAGTTGGGCCCCTGGAGTGGCTGCTTCTCAGTGTGAAACAGTTACCAGCCCCCATACAGAGGCTCCAGGATCCTGGAAGAACAGAGAAGCACTCGGAACATGTTTTTAGAGTTTTGCTACATTTGTAGAAAACAAAAAGAGACAGTCCTTGTTCAGAAAACCTCAACAAGAGAATACAAAAAAATAAGGTGTGTTCAGTCAGAGCTTCATGGACCAAACTGCTCTCAGTTTTCAACCCAGGATGCCAGGGAAGTTTTAGACAAGCTTATAGCAAGCTGATGGGCTGGGTGGCTATGGAAAGCTATCAAAAGCTGAGAGATTCACCCCTGGGAACCCCAAGAAACTTCTCTTCATGGATGATGTATCTGGTCACCACTTCTAAGTGGGAAAAACAGAGTCTATATTGGTCTTGGCATTCATCTCATTGCTGGGTAAGGAGCTCTTCAAAAAGATCCCCAGATTAAGCTTTGGAAAAATAACTAGCAGCATTTTTCTCCTTCCTATCACCGAATCCCCGTGGTCCTCAGCATATTCCGCTTAAGAAAATCTGAGAAGCAATTTTATGAGCTGCTATTAATGGCCTCTAATTTTCAGACTGGTTTAGATAACGCAAGCTTGCTGGCTGCGTCCTGAGAAGTGAATCCAGAAGACACACTGATGTGGGAATTTGAAGGATAATTCCAAATCGTAGATAAGTGTTTAAGCTCCGGGGAGGCTGGAGGGCCCATATTAAGTCATCTCCCCAGGATCCGTGTGTTTTCTATTACACTTGATATCTATCTGTCCAATGATCCTTTTGATTTTTAAGCCATTAGACTAAATCTCTGTGTAATTCTTTACCCCCTCCTCTCCTGCCCACCACCCCCTTTTCCTTAGGGAAACACTTTTTTTTTTTTTTTTGTGGTACGCGGGCCTCTCACTGTTGTGGCCTCTCCCGTTGCGGAGCACAGGCTCTGGACGCGCAGGCTCAGCGGCCATGGCTCACGGGCCTAGCTGCTCCGCGGCATGTGGGATCTTCCCAGACCGAGGCACGAACCCGTGTCCCCTGCATAGGCAGGCGGACTCTCAACCACTGCGCCACCAAGGAAGCCCTAGGGAAACACTTTTTAAAAATGTCGACCAGGTACCTTAGATTGTTTCCAGAAGAATAAAGTCACATCAAGAATCTGAACTCAACTCCTGAAACCAATGTGTCAGGGGGACCTCTGTCTGTCAGAAGGTAAGCCTTGCCCTAGGGACAGTTTCTGCCCAACAAGACACTGAGGTTTTCCTTGGCCTCCTGTATCCCTCTTGCTCCTTTGTCTGCTCTAGTCTAGACTGGGAACAAAATCTTACTTCCAAAAGAGAGACCCAGACTGAGGTATGGAAGAAAGTTAGGACAAACACCTTCTCAAGCAGCAGAGGAAGAAGTGGTCAAAACCTTGATTTCTGTATTTTTTTAGAGCCTTGATTAGAAAAAGACAAATCTGCCAACTCCCTCATCTCAGGAAAAAGCAATCCTTCCAACTCACTGTGTAACCAGGTTGGAGGAATCTTCTAGATGCTTTAAATGTCTATTTGAGAGACTTTAGAGCTGTCAGTTTCGCTTCTAGCCAGAGCTGGGCAAATCCCTAGGATGCTTGGCCACTGTGCCTAGGACCTGGGGACTCAGATTTCTGCTGTGTTCCCCTTCCCTCACCTCACCAGTGCACCAGGCATAAACAAAGTAGCTTATTTCTGAGGGCAGGGGTAGGCAAACTACAGCCCTCCCACCAAATCCCACTAGCCGCCTGTTTTTATAGGGCTCATGAGCTAAGAATGGTCTTCACATTTTTAAATGGTAGAGGAAAATAAAAATAAGAATAATATGTTGTGACACCTGAAGCTGCTAAGAAATGCAGTTTCAGAGTTCATAAATAAAGTTTTATTGGGACACAGCCACCCCGTTTGTTTACAAACGGTCCACGACAGCTTTGGCACTACAGTGACAGAGAGGAAGAGCTGCCCTGCAAAGCCTAAAATACCTACTCCCTGGCCCTTTACAGAAAAACCTTGCCCATGATCGAGTCCTGGGGCTCTAGTGTGTGTTCCGGGCATTGAACAGGCATGTAACCGACTAGAGCGGTCAGTTGCCATTGCCCTCTGAGAGTGAAAGTTGCCAGTCTCAACATGGAGTTACAGTTATTTTTTTTCTGCCCTGGGAATTCAAAAGATGGGGTTCCCTACACATCTCAGTGTAGCTGATGCTTTAGTGGACCAGCAGGGGGCTCTCTGCAGAGGTTTACATTTCATGGGGAGGGGTGCGGAGGGAGCCTGCATGGAGGAGAACAGGGGTCTGGGAAGTGGGACACTGGCCAAGGTTTTTTGTTTTGTTTTGTTTTGTTTTTTTGAGCCCAAAGGAGAAGGGAGCTTCAGGCAGAAATCCAAAGAGCCCCTTTGTCCAGAGTCTTTGTGAGATGGGCTTTGGTGATCTTGGGGCAAAGAATTTCAGCTTTGCCCAATGAGGTTTAGGTGCATTGGGATCTTCAAGGTCTGCACCCAGGGTAGGCAGCTTCAGGAGCATCCTGAGGTAGCCCCCCCGGGGCCCAAGGCTGGTGCAATGACTGATGAGGGCCTGGAGGGGAGAGGCAGGGCCTGGTGGGTGCCCGTGAGGACCCTATGGCGTTATTTGTGAGCACATATGATCCGTGCCCTGGATCCTCCTCCTCTTCTTGATAAACAAGTGAGACCTGAACAGGCTGGGTGTCATGGTACGCTGGTGGGGAAAAGGACATGCAAAATGTGAGTTTTTACACAGCTCGGCGGTAGTGCAGCCAAACTCCCTAAGTTCAAGTCCTGGCTCCACTGTTTATAAGCCGTGTGCCCCTGCTCACTTCCCTTTACCTCTTTGTGCCTCAGTTTTCTCATCTGAAAAATGGGCATAACAAAAGTACCCACGTCACAGAGCTGTGTTGAGGATGAAGTGAGGCAATGCAAGTAAAGGGCTTAGGATAGTGTAAGTGCTATATAGATGTTGGCCATTGTTATTATAAGGGTGTCTCCAACTATAAACTGTAGCTTCGCTTCGTGAGACTTGGGTAACGACAGGAAATGCAAGAATGAGTCCCACAGTCTCTGCTTTCAGGAGCTGACGTTGGGCTGGGGACACTTAGATGTGATAAAGGTGTATAGACAGTCCGTAGAAACACAGAGGGAGGGGGGCACCTTCACATACAGATTCAATCTGGGGATGAAATATGAGTAGCTCCACAGATGAGAGCATGGAGGAAGAACGTTTTAGGGGGAGGGAACAGCAGGGACAAAGGCACTGACATCTGAAAGTTCATTGGTACCGGGCACCACTGAGTAGTTCTGGGCAGAAGAGTAGGTGGTATGGGGGATGGGAGTGGAGGGAGGTGACTCTGGCAAGCTGGGTTGTCACAACCAGTGGTGGCCGATGACAAAGAGATCAAGGTCAGGTTGCTCTTGGTCCAGTGCCCTAATGAACTTTGATGCTGGCCTTATTTTTACTCCCAGAAGGAGAAAGGAGTAAGCCTTATCAATAGCTACGATCTCCAGGAATAATATGAGAATAAACGCATTCAAGCGAGACTTTTTCATTCATTCGTTGTTTTGAATTCACTTGACAAACATCTAGCCTGCAATAACAAAAGACAAATGCAAGGGCTTCCCTGGTGGCGCAGTGGTTGAGAATCCGCCTGCCGATGCAGGGGACACGGGTTCGTGCCCCGGTCCGGGGGGATCCCGCGTGCCGCGGGGCGGCAGGGCCCGTGGGCCATGGCCGCTGATCCTGCGCGTCCGGAGCCTGCGCTCCGCAATGGGAGAGGCCACAGCAGTGAGAGGCCCGCGTACCACCAAAAAAAAAAAAAAAAAAAAAAGACAAATGCAACTGGTGGAAAATACAGGGGACACATGTACTGAGCAAGGCCTGGCTGTGAAGGACCTGGGGCTGCACATCGAAAGGTCAGAAGGACCAACAGGGTGAAGCAGGTTTTTTAGAGAAAGAGGGAAATGGGCAGAGGGGAAACCATGCGAATGCAAAGAGAATGTGTTTGTGAGAAATTGAGATGCAATGTCTGCGGACATTTTGTTGGTTCGGTGGTGGGAAAAGAATTGTCAGTACGCGTGGTCGGCAAATACCTCATACAATAAAATACCTTGTGAGAATGGATGTGAGGGCACGGGAGAAATCAAACACAGTCTTCAGCAATGGTTCTGCCCTTGGGAGACAGGCCAAGTACAAGGCAGTTGTTGCCGGTCTCCCAGCCCCTGGGTCAGATCCGAAGTCTGAACCAGATGGGTTTTCTGTGTATCTCAACTGGCACAAGCAGTTGATGGGCCATCATCATGCTTTTCTGGCTGCTCCCCTCCTTCCATGTGGAGCCCAGCCTTTGAAAGGTGGCTGGAGAGCCCAGGATTCTACTTGGTGGCCAAAGAGAGGTGCCTCCAGCTTCAGGCCTGTCCCAGAGTACGGCTCACTTTGGGCTTTGCTCTGCCTTTGGCTCCCCGGCCCCATGGCGCATCAGATCAAATGAGTAGAGAGCAGTCCAATGCCCTTTTTTTTTTTTTTTTTTTTTTTCGGTATGCGGGCCTCTCACTGTTGCGGCCTCTCCCGTTGCGGAGCACAGGCTCCGGACGCACAGGCCCAGCGGCCATGGCTCACGGGCTTAGTTGCTCCGCGGCATGTGGGATCTTCCCGGACCAGGGCACGAACCCGTGTTTCCTGCATCGGCAGGCGGATTCTCAACCACTGCGCCACCAGGGAAGCCCCCAATGCCCTTTAGGATGTGGTTTCCTCATGCCCCAGGTGAAAAGCACAGAAATGACACACTGGCCCAAACCAGGAACGATTATCCAAATGTAAAGCCCTCAAAGATGAATCTAACGATAGAGATGCTCAGATGAAAATGCTGGGTTCTGCAATCACGAGCCTGCTCCTCACTTGGCCTTGACACCTGGGTCCTCCCCCTTTGAATCCTCCAAGATGAGACAGTGGGTTCAACAGCCCACGTGACCACCTGCACGTGCCCTCCAGGCAGCCCTGGGGCCAGCAGAGCCAGAGCTTATGGGGCCATCAACTCAACTGCCCCAGCTTCTTTCCAGGTCGGTGTCTTGCTGCAGCTCCCAATCCTTGAAAGTACACTTCTCATGGTCCCTGGGATTGTGACACCCTCATTGTCACCACCATTGCCAAGGGAGCCATCCAGCGCTGGCCTGGGAAAGCACTTTTCTTTGTCCCTTGAGCTGCCAGCTTGTCTGACGGGCTTGGATCTGGTCTGGCTGTTCCAGCATCACTTAACCCCCTCCACTGCTCCCGAATCTCTGTTCCCCCTCTTCCAGTTCCCCTGCCCTGAAGGCTGCCGGCTTATTCCTTTTGGAGATGAACTCATTGTTGACTTTAACTCACTTCGATGTTTCCCAGGGAAGCGTGCTGGCGGGAGGCCCACCCCAGCTCCTAGAAGAAGACAGCAGGGCCAGTGCCAAGACTGGGTGCCAGGGGCCTTGGAACTGCCAAAATGCCTCCCATTTTATGGACAGGCCTGGCTCGACCTGAAGACATTCCAAGTACTTAATCAGCAGCCCATGGTACATATTGGGTTGCAGAGGGAGACCTCAGAAGCCAGTCCTTTCAGGAGATGAAACTCAGCCAGAGGAAGGAGCCGGCCTTCTCCATGGGCCAGGCTGACACTCTGCAGATGGAAAAAGTGCCTCCCAATAACAATAATCAATAACCAAAGGCTGGCAGCTGCTGTGGCCTGGCCTGAGGGGCCCCTGGGGGCCTTGGCTCTGCCCTCTTTCCCGCACAGGACTGAGTCCAGCCAGGAATCCATCTCGCCCACTACCCTGCACCAAGCTCCGGGAGAGCGAACAGGCGAGGGAGGAACCATATTTCACATACTTTCTCTTTAAAAATGTAGCCCTGTTTCGCAATTTCCTACTTAAGCTCTGGAAGGCTCTAGGGTAGGACCCAAGCCACCCACTCCAACCACTGGCCTGGGTCTCTCGTCCTCCCCACCACTAACCTGGTAGGCTAGAGGTGGGAGCGAAAGGTAGGGACCCAAGTTGAGCGGCTCTCCCACCCTCCCCATCAGGGCTGCTGACCCAGGGTCTATTTGATGCTGAAGCCAAGCAAGGTTCCAGGCAAAACCTGTTTATTCTTCACGCTGTGTCAGCTCTTACCCTAGGGAGAGCCAGGAGGGACGCCGCACCAAAGCAGGTGCACCCAACTCTGGTATGCTCCGTCTCAGCAACCCCTGAGGCACCTAATCTCCAGATTTTCTCTACACCCCTATAACTAGGCTTTTGTTCTGGCTCACTTTTACTAGCCAGGCGGCACTCTAGTCCCTTTGCAAGGAATCCATTTAATCCTTCAAAAATGGGACCTGTTGTCTCTGGTTGTTTTCTCCTTCCTTACCACTGTTCATCAGGGTTTTCACGGTTTAAATCTAATCTGGACCACAGCTGGAATCAGGGGCAAGAAAAAGCCAGCACCTGGATTACTGGCCCTGTGTCAGGGACTTGAACTGAGGCCCAGGAAGCTGACCTTTTCCCTAAATTCTCTCTGTCCTTCCAAACCAAACCAAACCAAAAAAACCGGGGTGGAG
Organism: Kogia breviceps; assembly: GCF_026419965.1. Taxonomy (NCBI): domain Eukaryota; kingdom Metazoa; phylum Chordata; class Mammalia; order Artiodactyla; family Physeteridae; genus Kogia; species Kogia breviceps. The sequence goes on along the minus strand of NC_081310.1, from coordinate 172,245,026 downwards.
CGTGGGGGAACATACTTAAAAAAAAAAAACAAACTCAGAAAACACAATCCCATCACCCGAAATACTGAAATGGAAAACAAATGCATTCTCTGGAGAATTGATCTGAAACATACCAGAGCTGGCACTGGGTAAGGTGGCCAGAAATGTGTTAGTCTGAGCAAGTCTGCAACCCTGTAGAGGAAACACTTAACATTTTCCAAATGACACTGTGGCCAGATAACAGCAGTATACACATCACATGCTATTGTTGCCTAAACCTGGGAGTAGGATTAGGAATCTTTTTCTCTTTTTACATATTTATTTATTTGGCTGCTTTGGGTCTTAGTTGCAGCATGTGGGATCTTCGTTGCGGTGTGCGGGCTTCTCTCTAGTTCCAGAGCACTGGCTCTCTAGTTGTGGCGTGCGGCCTCAGTAGTTGCAGCACATGGGCTTAGTTGCCCCTCAGCGCAGGGGATTAGTTCCCCTGTGGCACGTGGGATCTTAGTTCCCCGACCAGGGATCAAACCCACGTCCCCTGCGTTGGAAGGCCAATTCTTAACCACTGGATCGCCAGGGAAGTCCCAGTGTTAGGAATCCTGACATGACTCCTCTCTCCAGCACACCCTCGCTCTGAAAATCACAGCGTGTGACTTCTCATCCAACCTATGGTCTCCGGCCTCAGGTGGGCTGCTTCTAAGGCTGCGAGCAGGTAACTGCCCCCCCATCTTGAAACCCATACCCTACCTCCAGCTCAGAAAAGCATCGTTAGTCTTGAAAGGACAGAGTGAGACAGATGCAGGTAGATTCAGGTGAGAATGTTTGCAAGGACACACTGGAATTGTACCTGGATGCACCAGTATATCCATACCAGGAGAATTCCCTCCCACCGGTAATTCTGCAGATGTGGAAGCTCAGGACCCCCCAGAGCTCCTATTAAGTTCCCTCCCTTACTTGCCTAAAGCATCAAGAGCGGCTTGAGGAGGGATGAGGAGAAGCGGAATGCCTCAGCATCACCCAGGTGATGCAGGAGATACAGGAGGATCAAGCTCACTCTGATTCTAAGATTCTGGGTTTGGGTTTTGATGTTTTAGAGGAAAGCTGAGGGCAGTGCTTCTGAAACATTTAACATGCATGTGAATTACCTGGGGAATCTGTTACGAGGCAGATTCCGATTTCTAGGTCTGGGAGGGGCCTGAGAGTCTGCATTTTTAGCAAACTTTCAGATGAGGCTGAGGTCGCTCATCCATGGCCACCCTTCAAGTAGCAAGGACCTGAGGTTCTGGGAGATGGGGACAAATCAGAGCCAGAGACAGCCAAGACATGCAGGGCCTGATACCCAGACAAAGACAGAAATACAGAGAAGCAATGGCACACACAGATAGAGCCAGGGGCTGATGAGGTGGGAACAGAGAAAGACAAGGTGACAGAAAGTGGGACAGAGAAAGGACAGAGTCAGAGAAACAGGGAGGGGCAAAGGCAGAGAGACCAAATCAGAGATGGACGATGCATAGGGCTAGAGAGACTGGCAAAGACAGAGCCAAGGCAGAGAGAGAAAGCAAACTAAAGGGTTAGGGGAGAGGCCGGAGCCAGCCTGTGACCACCCAGGCTCCTGACCAGCAGTGAAGGGGCTCAGAGATATGGGTAGGTCGAGCCCCACAGTGTGTCAGGTGCACAGACCTGAGATTCCCCACTTCCAAACCTCCCAGCCTTCCCGCTCTGGCACCCCCCGTCTCTTTGCTCCTGTAAGAGCTGTCCCTCCACACAGAGTCTTTCAGTACTGATTTCCCCTTCTCTCTTCTGTGTGTTCAACCTCTTCCTCTTAGCTGGACCCTTCCCAGCAGGTTTTAAACATTTTCAAATCTTTCCCACCTAAAAAAAAAAAAAAAGACACACTCTTGAGCCCATATCTCTTTCTAGCCCCTGTCTTACTTCTGTGTCCCTCGGCTAAACTTCTGGAAAGAATTTGTGCTGCATTCTGCCTCCATCACCTTCTCCAGACAGCTCTGGCTGAGGCCACTACTGGTGCACATGTTGTAAGTCAGTGGTCAGTTCCCAGGCCTCGTTTATTTGCATCTAGCAGCTTTTGGTCCTCTTGATCTCCCCTCCTGCTTTCTGGCTTCTGGGACGTGACACTCCCTTGGTTTTTCCTTTGCCTGCTCCTTCTCTGACTCTTCTGCCAACCGATCCTCTGTTATCCGATCTTTATCCTTGGAGGGCCCAGAGCTGGGTGCTGAGGCCTCTCTTCACCCAGGGCTCTTCCCAACCCACAGCCCCAGTGATCTTCTCTACGCCAGTTGGCATTCCAGCTCAGACGTCCCCTGTGCACTCTACACCTGTATCTGTGTCAACGCAATGTCTACCCACCCTCGTCACCAGGATGTCTCATGGGCACCTCAAACTCTACATGGTCAAAACCAAAGTTTTGGTCTACTTTCTCCTCCCAAACGGGTCTTACTCATGAGTTCTACATCTTGGAACACAGCACCATCCTCTGTCTGGATGTTCGAGCCAGAAATGGGGACTTTGTCCTTGACACCTCCCTCTCCCTTTCTCCCCTTTTCCATGTCCGGTTTATCACCAAACTCTGCCAACTTTATTTTCCAGATACCTCTGATTGTGTCCTCTTCTCTCCATTTCCACGGTCACCACCACGTCTCACCTGGCTGACAGCAACAGCCTCCTGAACAGCTTCCCCCAAATCTGTCTTCTATACAACGGCTGACAAGATCAGACTTGTCTTTTGCAAATCTGATCCTGTGGGCTGGCTGCTTAAAACTCTTCAGCGGCCTCTCTTGGCTCTGAGAATAAAGACCCAACTCTAGGCGACCTTTCTGGGAACATCTCACCTCTCTTGCCCTCCAGGCCTCCCAGCTTTATTGGCCTTCTTTCAGTTCATTGAACACCAAGCTCCTGTCTGCCACAGGACATTTGTATGCTCTGTGCCCTCTATATAGGACTATGCTGTCCAATACAGTAGCCACTAGCCACATACGGCTAGGGAGCAATTGAAACGTGGCCAGTGCAACCGAAGAACTGAATTCTTAATGTTATTTCATTTCAATTAATTAAATTAAAATTTTAAAATATATTAAATTCAGTTATCAGAAAATTTTAACCTACTCTTTAAACACTTTGGGTATGTGAATCTACTTTTCAACTTGAATTTTTATTAAATCAAAATACATATCAAGTATTCCTGGTGAAAATGTAGTGTGCGAATTAAGATACGCTGTAAGTGTAAATATACACCCAGAATGTTGAAGACTTAGTTTAAAAAAAGAATATAAAAGATCTCACTAATAATTTTTATATTGATCACATGTTTAAAAGATAACATTTTGCATATATTTGGTTAAATATAAGATATAATTAAAATTAGCTTCACCTGTTTCTTTTTACTCTTTAAAAGTGGCTGTTAGAAAAATGTTAAATGAGATAAGTGGCTCATATTGTATTTCTATTGGACAGCACTGGCCTAGAATGCCGTTCCTCGTCTTTGTGTTAACTCTTATGTATCCTTCAGAGCTTGGCTCAAATGTCACCTCCTCTAAAAAGCTTCCCCGAGAAAGGGTCTTTTATTTTTATTTAGTTTTATTTCCTTTCATAGCTATGTGTATGTTTCAGTGGTTGCCTGCCTTCAACGCCTCTCATTTATAATTATACATTTATTCAAATGATTACTGGATTCATGCCTGTTCCCCCACCAACCCCTAAGTTCCATGAGAGCAAGGCCCCTGTCTGGCTCCCCTCTGCAAACCAGACATTCGTCCAGAGCCTGGTGCCCGGATGGCTGCTAGTGGTCACATCAGAACACCACAAGAAGTGATTTTATCCACTGTTCTGCCTTCCCGTCCAAAGGTCCCCAACCATCTCAGAGAGCCTGAGCACTCCCTCCCCCTGGAAGTGCCACTATAGCCCTTCAGTATATCGATTCTACCTCTCCCAGGTGGGAAGTCTCCCTTTACAGCTGACCAGAATCCCTCCTGCTGCAAGTTGGCCGAGACCTTTGTTCCATCCTTAGAGGTAATTAGAGCAGTGCTTCTCAAACTTGAATGTGCACGCCGGTCACCTGGAACCTTGTAAAAATGCAGGCTCTGGTTCGTCAGCTCTGGGATGGGACCTGAGATTCTCATTTCTAACAAGCTGCCTAGTGATAATGCTGATGCTGCTCCACAGACCGCGCTCTGAGTGACAAAGATGTAGAGAATCTGGTTACTGCTCTACATATCCCCAAAGTTTTCTTCCGGCTCTGGACCTTCTGTAAATTAGGCCAGGAGGGGGTCTCTTGAAATTCAGCCCTTTCTTTCCCTTCCTCCTCCCGTGTACTCTACCAACCCCATCCTCTGAAAAGAAACGTGGTACCTGTGGTTACTGTTGTCATTTGGTTTTCGTTTTTAATTTGAAATAAACCTTTAAGCAGTTTTCAGAGTCAGGAAAGCCCTGATATGGATCGTGGAGGTGTAACAATACTCTCCAAAGATAAAGTCACGCAGCTGGAGAGGCTGAACACTCCTCAAGCTTTGGCTGCGGTCTGCCACACCAGGCTGGTCCTGTCAGCTCCTCCAGAAGGCTCCACTCTGCAGAGTTTGGGCTTGGATGCTGGAAAATGTTCTCTCTGATGTGTCCGCTGGGAGCATCACAAACCAGGTGTGTGCCCCTAGGCCCTCTGCAGGGCAGAGATGACCCCTCTGCCTCCCTGCCTGCTGACCCAATGATGTCCGAGGGACAGAAGTGTCTTCCGGTAACCTCGACTGTGTGTGTGTGTGTGTGTGTGTGTGTGTGTGTGTGTGTGTGTGTCCGCGTGCGCGCGTGCACACGTTTGCACGTAAGTCAGTTACATGTTTGGACATGGGGTCTCTGTGCACGTATCTGTGTGTACGTGTATGTATGGTGAGCATGTGTATGCGTTGCCCCCAGTGCTCGAGTTCGGTAAAGCTCTCATCACACAGAGCAGCGCTGGACTCTTTCTGCACGGGCCCGGAGGCTGAACAGTGTCCCTAGGTGGACCCCGCAGAGGTGACCGGCCCCACTGTCCCTTGCTGCTGCCGCCGCTGCTGGCCCTTGCGTCTCCGAGCGCCGGCGCCCGCCTCCTTGTTCTCCTTCCGGCTGGGATTCCTGTTGGCATGCTCCCGCCGGCCCTGGCCGCCCTTCCTCCTCTTCTGCCCTGTAAGAGTCAACAAAGGGCGTCCGGACACAGCAGGGAGGCCCTGGGCATGGCCCAGGGCCCGAGGAGGAATGTGGTGAGGAAGCTGGGAGGGGGGGGGGAGGGGAGGAGGAGGCCCATAGGCAGTCCGGGTCCCCTCAAGGCCTCCTCTGAGAAGCAGCCACTGCAGAGGGCGCTGCCACATGGGTACTGAGAAGGGGTCCCGTGAGCCTTCTCACCCTGCACCCCTCGATGAACCAGACGCCCTCCTCTTCCTCACATCTTCCTCAGACCTTGGACCCCAGTGGGCCGAGGGCATCTCCCAGGTGGTCACTGCAGTTCTCGGGACAGAGAGGACGTACCCCCCCCCCCCCGCACTCCTCCACCCCAGGACACTGCCTCATCATTGTCACCTGCAGGCTGTGTGACCTTGGCCAAATCACTGTGCCTTCCTGGGTCTTAACACCCCCTTCCACGTCCCCATGATCTGACCTCTGAGGGCACTTCCAGGGCCGACATCCACTGGCTCAGAAGAAATGGGGAGGGATAAGGCCATAGAAGCTTCCCGGCCCATCACACAGCTGCGGGGCCCACTCTCTGCCTGGCATGGGTTTGCACAGTATGGGGTCCTGGCCTGAGCCCTCTCCTAGGCCACAGGCAGGAAGCAGAGGGGGTCAGAACTCCCATGGCTATGCTGACCCCCAACCCCAGGGAGGTGAGGCCGCAGCTCACCCTCCGGGCAGGGCGTCCTCCGCCCAGTGCACCTCCGGGTCTCCTTGGTATCGGAGCAGACGGTGTGGTCCCCCCCAGGGGCGTGGAGCACCCTCCGTGTCCGCTCCTCCGAGCCCCTCCGGAAGCCACAGAGCTTCTTCTTCTTGGAGCACGGCCCCCACAGAGACCACTCGCTCATTTCACATTGTGCTGGCAGGAGGGGAGGGAAGCAAGAGGAGAAGGGGGTCACGTCTCCTCCCCTGGCCCCGGGTACCCCAGGGGAGCCCCTCCCATCTGCTCTCAGCCGCAGCCCCAGGCTAGAGGCGTCTTTAGTCCAGAAGGCAGAAAAGTCCTGAGAGAAAGCTCAGGGGGTGGTGGTGATGCGCTTTCGCTGCACAGGGCCCAGCCCACGCTCTCCCTGGCCGGATACCCCCAGCCCGCCCCTCCTCCTGGGTCCTGGACCCTAGGCCACAGTGTTTGCCCGCCCGCGCCTTCCTGCCTTACCGGGGCTGCTGCACTCCATGGTGCCGTTGGCAGCCGCAGAGCCCTCGGGACAGGCGGGATAGCAGCGGCCCTTGTGCAGGTACAAGCTCTCTTTACACTTGGTGCAGAAGTTATGGCTGAAGCAGGCCTCACAGTGTTCGATCTTGCATTCTGAGGAGAGGGCCAGATTGGGGGTCTCTGGCTCAGCCGCGGATGGACGCCTCCCCTGGTCCCCATGGCCACCCAGCCACGCCCACTCACACAGGGCAGGACAGGGGCCTGGGGCTGCAATTTCCACAGGGGAGTCTTGGGAGGGAGAGAAAGGAAGGCAAGGGGATGGGGGGAGAGAAGGCCAAAGCAGCCTCTCTTGAGGGCTGGCTGGGACTCTCGCCACAGTCAGCCAACCTCAACCCCAACTCAGTCCCAGGTCCGGGAGCCCAAGGGGAGGCCCAAGAGAGCCGGTTTCAGAGGAGAGGAGATTCGTGGCGGCGAGAGGAGCATCCCAGCCTCTCAGGGCACCCCAAGGACCACCTAATCAGAGCTGAACCGAGGGATACAATGACACCCCAATAGTGGCTGTGTGGTCTCCTCTCCCCCTATCGCTGGGCATACACAACACCCCAGAGCCTGGTTCTCCTCCTGCCCGGGGCAGCAGGAATCTGCCTGGAGTAGGGGAGAGCGATCCCAGGGCAAATTCCTCTGCCTCTACAAGGCAGGGTTCCAGGAACCACCTTCGTTGGACTCCTGGGTCCCTCCCTGAAGCCCTCCTGCCAGCTCTCCCTCCTCTGGGGAAGTAGGGGGAGGGTGGGTTGCCGGGCTAGGCTAGAAGCTGGAGGGGTCTTTCACAATCTCTCTCCTCCTGGATTGTGGGTGGAGCTGACTTCTCCCCAGTCTCCGCCCCTGAAGCCTGGGATGCCAGTTTCCCAGAAGCTGGCACAGCCAGGAACGCCCTACCCCAAATCCCTGAGGACCAAGAGGGCAGTCCCCGGGTCCTACCTCCATTCCCACAAGCTTCCCAATGCCACCCCACCCTCCTTTGTGCCTCCTGGCCTCTGAGTCCTGGGTTTGGTGGCAGGCAAAATATGAACAAAAGTAAGAATAACAGCAGCTGTTTATTGAGTGCCAGACCCTGAGGGCTTCCATATGTCTCTTACAACAACCCTAGGGGGTAAAAGCGAGCACCCACGTTTTGAAGGTGAGGTTTTGAGAGGCTGCGACTTGCCCAAGGTCACACAATGAATAAGCAGCTGAGTTGGGATTAGAACCCAAGTCAGCTGAACTTGGATCAGGCATTTCCCCTGAGACCTCGACGTTATCAGCTATGAGGAGGGTACCATCACTTAAGTCCGTCTCCCTCCAAAGGTGGTTGTGAGGCTCCACTGATAGGAGGCCCGGAAATGCCTTCTAAACTCCAAGGCTCTGAACAGAAAGGGAAGGTCACTGGCATTGTTTACAGCAGGGTGCTTGCTGCATGTCCCCCAGCTGAGAGGGAGGTGTGACAGCATGTGTCTTGGAGCGTGTGGGACGGTAGCTGGAGTGAGAGAGCAGAGCAGCGTGAGAAGAGTGGGGGGAAAGGGTGGGGAGAGAAGGCTGACCAGGGCTTGAACTTCCCTGCCCTCAGTGGAGCCAGCAGTGATTTTTCGGTTTTGTGTCTCAGAGGTATCTTTCTGGCTGCAGTGCAGAGGGAGGGTGGAAGGCCACCAGATGAGGGTCGGGGGACAGATGAACAGGCTATTGCAATGGTCGAGGAGAGACGTGTTGGGACCCTCAATAAGACCATGGCGGTGAGAATGGAAAGAAGATGAAGGAGGCACAATTTGGTTAGTGGATGGATGGGGTGGGGGCATGAATGAGAGGTTGGCTCTCGGGCCTGTGGCTTGGGTGATGGATTGGGACACCGAGAGTGACCCAATACAGGTCAGTGCAGGTTTGGAGGGAGGAGATGTGGCTACGCTGTGGGTTGGAAACGTGGGTGGGATGTCTGGGGAGAGGTCTGGTCAGCAGCTGGATATTTAAATCAAGAACTCCCCTCCTCAGTATCCCCCTACCCCTCTTGTAGTCCATCAACAGTTCAAAGCACTGCCCCACCCCACCCCCGCCCCATGTCCAGAGCTTCCGGCGCCCTTACCCAGCCCCGTCCACACTCACTGATGCACTTGTTCATGTCAGGGTTGCGGGCATCAAAGTATCCAGGTGGGCAGGACGGCAAGCAGACGCCCACCTGGCGGATGTCGTTCCTCTCCAGCAAGATGAACAGCTTGGGTGAGCACTTAAGGCAGCCGTTGACCTCGGAACAGAGCTCACAGCCTTTGGCACAGGCCTGGCTCCCCTCGGCGCTGACTGCAAGGATGGAGCAAGGGTGAGAGGCAGCTGTGGGAGAGACCTCCATCTTTCCCAGGATCCCACAAGGATGAGAAGTGAGTAGACAGCAGTTTCAGCCAGTAGAATGAATGTGCTTCTCAGAAAGCACAGGCCAGGCTGGTAGCTCTCTCTGCAAGGCTGCTTTATAAACCTCCCCAGTATCTGCTTTCAAGGGAACTAGCACAGCAGGAGCTGCCATCCACCCTAAATGCCTCTTTAGGTCCAGGTACAACACAAACTCCCCCTCCAGGCCTGCTCCATCATCCCCCAGAGGAGGCACTGAAACTGCACCCATCCTGGAATTTACACATTCCCTCATCCCCACCCCCACCCCAGAGGATGGAAAGCTCAGCCTCAGGTATGGATGGAGGGTTTCCGTCCTTGAGAAAATTTTAAGGACAAGAGGCATAAAGAGAAAGAGGCCACCTGCCCAGAGACAGGAAGACAGCTGGAATAGCCTGTGTCTAGAAGAGTGCTCTCAAGCAGAGATGAGTCTGCTCCCCAGAGGACATTTGGCAAAGTCTAGAGATGTTTCGATTATCACACTGGGGAGGGGTTGCTAGTGGCATCTGGGGGACAGAGGCCAGGGAGGCCGCTAAACATCCTACGATGAGGGGGGCAGCTCCTACAAAAACAATGTGGCCCAAGATGTCAAAGGTGCTGAGGTTGGAACCATCCTTTGAGCCAGCATGGTCCCTAGCCCCAGCGTCAAGTCTCAGACCTTTGCTCTTGTTTCCTCATTCACTTGTTCAACCAACACTCACCCGGCCCCTCCCAGGTACCATATGCAGTGTGAGTGCTGGGGACGTGGAGGGAAAGACGCCTGGCCAAGCTGAACTAATCTCTCAGGGGTGCAGACAGACCCGCAACCGGGAACTTGCTGGCAGCCACAAGGCCAAGCAATAGAGGACCCAGAAATAAGGGAGGAAGGCGTCACAGAGGAGGTGCTATTTGGGCCAGCTCTTGAAGAATAAGTAGTGATTTGTCCATTGGGAAGTGGAGACAAGGGCCCTCCAGGGGCAAGACCACAGAGTCGCAGAGTGACCCCAAGGGAATTGCGGATAATTGGGGGTACAAGTGACAGAGAAGGTGTCCTATCAGGAGGAGCCTTTTATATCACGCCACTGGACTTGAATTCCATCCTGTCGGGCAGCCTTTCCCAAAGAGTATCCCTTGGAACGTGATCCCCCTAAATGTTCGTAGAAGGATGTGGAGAACAGGCCATTGCACCAGCTGAGACTGAGAACCACCGGGTCCAACAAATCTGAACAGGATTCTTTACTGCAGGACTTTGTGCAGCCTTTATTATGCTCCTATGAATTAGAGTGACTCTCTAAAATGGGGAAAGAGTGAACTGCACTTCGGAGACATTTTGGCCACAGAACGCTTGTTTCGCAGAGTTTGGGGGCCATCTTTCTCAGAGCTGATGAGGCAACAGGAAGTCACTGGCAAGGTTTAAGCGGGAGCAAGACCCAGTCCGATTTACACGTTGGAAAGCTTCCTGGGCAGCCTAGGGAGAGACCAGAGACTGGAGGACCTTTTGGGAGGAAGCTGACCTGATTCTCCAGGTGAGAAAGATGAGAAAGTCTTAAAGCAAGTTCTGTGCAGTGGAGATGAAGAGAAAACGATTTGAGGGTGGCTTAGGGAATACAGTCAGTGCCATCATGGTGACCTATCACAGTGGGAGGAGGCTGTGGTGCTTCCGGGGTTCTGGCATAGGGGATGGGTGGGGCCAGTCACTTAAGAGAGGAACCAGGCAGCCAGGAGCTGTAGATACAGGCTGGAGGTACAGAGCCAGGGGAATCAGAGCAGAGATGGCAGGGGATCATGCTGCAACGGAGGACCCAGAGCTGAGGCTTCAGCTGGCTGGACCTGAGCCGATTGCCCAGCCTGTGACCCTGGCTGAAACACTGCATCTTGTGGGCCTCCCTTCCCACCACCAAACTAGGGAGCTCAGGATGTCCACCTGCTCCAGGAATGATCCCTGATGTCAGAACAGGGGGACGAGTCAGAGAAATGTGAACAGAAGAGAGGAGGGGAATAACAAACACAACAAGAAAACAACAACAGCAGAGTCATAATCATAATCATGGCAGCTTATTCCTAAAGGGTGAACACTTGTTCTGTGGCAGGCGCTGCTCTCAGTGCTTGACAAGTATTAACTCATGTGATCCCCCAACCCATGAAGGGAGCGCTATTACTTTTTTGTCATCCTCTTTTTCACAGATGAGGAAATGGAGAGGTCGAATTACTTAAAACAAGGCTTCACAGCCAGTATGTGTCCCAGGCAGAGGGGACAACGTTTATGAAAGCCAGGGGCTAGGACAATACAAGGTGACATGCAAACTGAAAGCATGGCCAGACTGATTTTTTTTAAATAGAGAATTTATTTATATAGAGTCAACGTTACCAGCTAATTAATCAATGCATTTAAGACTTAATATCACTCGTGTTGGTTGGGTCATTGTAAGAGAAATAGAAAGGCTCCAAATGTGGTGTAGAAGTTATGAGGGAGCCCCCTTGGGACTCGTTTTCCACTTCGGGCCATTATTCAGCTGTATTACAAATTAATGTCACTGTAGATTTTAGGTACCACTTTTACTTCAAAGATATTAAGTTGTCTATACTCAAGGTTTTTATTTAATTCGTTATTGAAATGAATGCTCCTTCTAGGTTTTTGCCTTGGTTTCAAAAACCAAAGTCATCCAGGTGTCCCAGTTGTGGGGCTCTATCACCGTGCTCCCATAACTCATTTATTCCTTCCTTATCACTTTTGTTAAGGACAGATTTGCAAAGGGCCTTCTCAGAATCCTGCTGTCCGCCCCCCGCTCAACCAACAACAGAGATCTGTGTGCATCTCCCTTCAGAGCTCTCACTGACACGCAAGAGAAAGTGCGGCCCATGGGCGATCTGAAGTTAGTTCAGCATGGCTGGTGTGTGGAGTAAGCGGAGAGGGAAGCAGGGGCCAGAGGAGGAACAGCCTCGAACCCTTATAAAGGAGTATGGACATTACCCTCAAGGCCATGAGGAATCCCTGGGGGCTTTAAAACAGGGGACATGGCCAGGTTTCCATTTTAGAAAGATCACTCTGTGGTGTGGAGACCAGATTGTAGGGATGGCAAACCTGGAGGGAGGAGGACTCCCAGGTTCAAAGAGCTGGAGTTGAACCAAGAAGACCGAAAGGTGCAGACACAGGTGAGATATTCAGGAGGTAGAATCAAGGGGACTAGGTGATGAACTGGACGTGGGGTGAGAGCCCCGGGAAAGCACATGTCAAGGATGATGCCTAGGCGTTGGGCTTGGGTGGTGGGGTAGCCGTCGGTCCTTCACCAAGAGAGGGCCCAGAGGAGGAACAGCAGATCTGGGTGGAGGAAATGATGAGTTGTGTTGAGTTTGTGGTTCTCATGAGACATCTGGGGGGAGGTGTCTACTAGGCAGCTGAACCTGTGGGTCTGGAACTCAAGAGGAACATTCTGCCTGGAGATTGAGACACAGAGTCCTTAACATAAGACAGTCATCAAAGGCCTAGAGGTCCATGAGATGACTAGGAGAGAGGGAACAGACAGTGAGAAGAGGCATTAGCCATTGAAGAGAAGGACAGAAAAAGAAGGGCCAACTAAGAGGCTGAGAAGGAGCACCCGGACAGGTAGGGAGAGTCACAAGCATGTTGCATCACAGAAGCCAAGAGAAGAGGACACTCAAGGGAGGAGCGGGGAGTCCAAGGCCAAACGCTTCTGAGATGTCCCGTAAGGAATCAGCCACAGACAGGTTGGTGGCATTCCTGGTGGGGGTGGAGGGTGGAGGGCAGCGCCTCAAGGGTAAAGGAAGGTGAGGAAAGAGAACCATCTCATTCAAGAGACTGGCTATGGAGAAGGGAGAGAACTCAGGGATCCGTCCTGGGAGCCATCATTGGGGGTTGAATCCGTGGGAGAGGAAAGCGTCCCGGGGGGGAGGAGCTGTGCAGCTTGAGAAGAGGGTCAAGAGCTGCGGCCTGGGCGGTACTCGCGTTCAACACACAAGTAGAGGAAGGTGCCCGGAAAGCGGCTGAGAAGGAATAGTTGGAGAGATGGAAGGACACTGAGTGGGAGGGGGAGGGGATGGAAACCGAGTGGAAAAGGGCGAGACCTGCGGGGACCGGGGTTCGGAGGAGACCATGACTGGGGAGCCCTGGGCAAATCTACAGCATGTACACTAAGAGGTGATTGGGTGACCTCAGGAAAGGCGGTTTGGTGGAGTGGTGGGATGCCAGGCAAACCACAGGGGGCTGAAGAGTGAGTGGAGGGGATAGAGGTGTGCGGGGAGGGGGGGTAAAGTGAGGAGAGGGACAGAGGGGGTCAGAGAACACAGACAGGAGAGACCAGCTGGGGGTGGGGAATGTGATCCCAAGACAGAGGCAGGGTGAAGTGATGGAGTGGAGACCCAAAGATACGAGAGGGTCAAGATACAGAGCTCAGGTGGTAAGACAGGCCTCGAGGCTGGGGTCAGGGACAAGGGACTAGGGAGCTGAACTCCATGAGGTTTGGGGGCTCAGGAAGGGACAGTGGTGCTCAGCAAGGAGGAGAGGGGCTTGGTGATGGGCAGGGGCAGTCCAATGAGGAAAGAGAGACACTTATCAAGGGGAATGGGAACCAAAGGGTGTTCTCGGCTTAGTGAGGCAAATAGCTGGGCAGCGAGGGGATGGAAAGCCAGCGTGGAGGGGCCTCTGCGTGTGCCGGGGTGGGGGGGTGTGTCCAAGGAAGATGCTGGGTATAGGCAGAGGTTACATAACGATTCAAAGGGAGAAACCGAGGCTCACTCATTCCACAGACGTTCACTGCACACCTAACGCGTGTCAGAACTGCTGGGATGTGGGGATGTGGAGATGTAGCAACAAACGCCCACCTAGGGCTGGCTGCACTTCGTGAGGACTGTAGGAGCGATGAAAGGCATGCCCTTAGGCAGCAGGCTAGGTGAAGAGGGAGTGCAGACAGGAGAAACAGCCTGTGCAGAGGCTCTGAGGCACTGACCATCCGAGGGCATCCACAGAATGGAAAATAGGGCTTGAGTCTATTGACAGGGAGAGGGACCTCAGAAGGGCGTGGTCAGATTCACAATCTGAAATGCTGCCTCGGGCTTCTGTGCTCCTGGCAGGAGGGTTGCGTGCAGGGGAGGCAGCCTGGCAGGGCTGGAGCCTGGCTGAGGATGGGTGGGCTCAGTGATGGGGAGGGCACTCAGGGAGCCGATGGAACCTCCTTCCAAGCTCTTCACAAAACCCTCTCATGCAGTTCTGCCCTTCCCACCCCCACCCTACTGCCCCCGCTCCCAGGCACTCAGTGGAGCCCGCTGCATGAGCCAGGAAGGCAAGGCTGTGTCCTCCTCCCTTCCCTGGTGCTTCTCGCCCCCTTCACCCCCATGCAAACCCCTTTCGGGCTGATGTTTCTACAGTCAGGCCTTGCCCCAGGGTGGCTCAGCCCCCACCCCCCTGAAGGATGGCTTCTGGCCACAGTGCCTCCTCTCCAGGGACTTCACTTCTCCCAGGTCCCCAACTTTCTCATCTCGAGATCTTTCCAAAACCCCAATTCTGATGGTGTCACACCCCTGCCTAAAACCCATCAATAGCTCCCTAGTGGCTGCAGAATTAATACCCAGCTCTTCCACCTGTGGCCTAAAAAGCTTCCATAGGCTGATCCCATCCACCTCATCTCTTCACACTACCTCTAAGCAATATGGAATTATTTTTGTTCCTCTGAACACATCACACTACTTCACACCTCTGTGCCTTTGCTCAAGTTGGTCCTTCTGCCTGGAACACACGCTCTGCCTCCTCTTCAGCTTAACTCTTTCAAGCCTCAGAACTAAGGTCACCTCCTCCAGGAAGTCTCCACGGATCTCAACTCCATGTAAAATCTGGACGGAGTATTTCTGTGTGTTCCTTGTCCCCAGTACTTGAATCCATAATGGTAGACATCACCTTGTATCGTTATTATCTGCTAATATGTCTTTTCCTCCCATTAGAAAGAGCTTTGGAAGGTGGAGCCTGCCTTATTTCTGAATGGGAGCCCAGGAAGGGGTGAGGCTCCACACAGGGATAGGGCTCCCCCAGAATGTAGGGCTGAGGATGTAGTGAGTGAGGCAGAGCCTCAGGGAGGGGGCTATATGGATGGAGCTCTCTGGGGGGCTTGATAAAGTGTGGGGAGCGGGACAGGATAGGAATGAGGAGTTACGGGAGGTTGGTTGAGGGTCAACGCCAAGGGAGGGGAACTCTCCATGACCCAGAGGAGGGCTGACCTTTGTTTGCGGGTGGTATCTAGTCGTGGAGGAATTAGACTCGGTGAGAGAGCCCCGAGTTAAGTGGGCGGGGGCAAGGGCAGGGCAGGGGCTGAAAGGAGCTGGGACCTCGCTGAGCGGGTTGAGGCCACATGCTCTCCCAGGAGATGTGTCCATTCCTGGTGCCCTGGTGCCCTGGGCACAGGCCCCGGGAAGATCCGGCATCCTTTAACTCAGCTGTGAGCTTAGTTGAGACCTACACTTTTTCCTCGACTGGGCCCAGATAACCTTTAACTGTCCTGTTTGCCTCCCATCTTGAACCCCCTCCCCTCACCCGCTCCTGCAGCTGGACCATACCCCGCTCCCCTAATTCAGACCTCTCCGTGGATCCTCATTACCCACAGCTCAAGTCAGGTCAAGGGCAAACTCCTCAGCCTGGCGGGTACCAAGCGCTCCACCCTCCGGCCTCTGCCCACTTGTGCGGCATCGCTCCCAGGATGCTCCCTCAGCTCCAGGCAGCTTTCGTTGCTCTACCCTAATGGGTGTTGAGCTTTTTGTTTTAACAGCACAACCCTTCTTTTCAGTAGAAAAGAGCTTCCACGTATAACACAGAATGAGCAGAGCTGCTCCAGTGAAAACCTCAGGGCTCCCTAGAACTGCACCCAGAAACCACTCCTCCAGCTACCCCTAGCTGCACCCCATTTCCTGCACACTCTGTGCCTTATCCCAACTCCTCACCTTTGGACAGGCTGGTCCCCTGCCTGGAGTGCCCTCCGCCTCCCCCCTCCCCACTCCCTTGCCTTCATATCAGCTACTCATCTTTAAAATCACATCTCATGAGTCACTCCCTCTGGGCCCTCGCAGCCCTCCTGGTTCCTTTCCACATTCTCTAGACCGGGTTAAATTGCCTCTTTCCCCTTCACCCGCGGGCTCCTCATGACCCGTCTCTGCCACCCGGGGGGCCGGGCTCTGGGGGTTCGCAAGGGGTGAGTGGGGAATGGCCCAAGGAGTGAATGGGGCTTCAGCCAGGGAGGACAGACTCTACAGACGGTTAGTGGTGGAGGGGAGGAAGGCTCCAGATGGAGGACGGGGCAGTGAGAAGGGGCATAAAGGGGAGTCCAGAGAAAAACAAATATGATATGATATCCTTTACATGTGCAATCTAAAAAAATGGTACAAATGAACATAATTACAAAACAGAAATAGAGTCACAGCTGTAGAAAACAAACTTATGGTTACCAAGGCGGAAGGGGAGGGGAGGGATAAACTGGGAGATTGGGATTGACATATATACACTAGTATATATAAAAGAGATAACTAATAAGGACCTGCTGTATAGGAACTCGACTCAGTGTTCTGTCGTGACCTGTACAGGAGGAGAATCCGGAAGAGAGTGGATTTATGTCTACGTGTGGCTGGTTCACTTTGCTGTGAGGTAGAAGCTAACACAGCATTGTGGATCAACTATATTCCAATAAAATCTAATTTTAAAAAGAGGGAGGGCTTCCCTGGTGGCGCAGTGGTTGAGAATCCGCCTGCCGATGCAGGAGACACGGGTTCGTGCCCTGGTCCGGGAAGATCCCACATGCCGCGGAGCGGCTGAGCCCGTGAGCCATGGCCGCCAGGCCTGCGCGTCCGGAGCCTGTGCTCCACAACGGGAGAGGCCACAACAGTGAGAGGCCCGCATACCGCAAAAAAAAAAAAAAAAATAAAAAAAAATTAAAAAAAAATAAAATAAAATAAAAAGAGGGAGTCCAGTTTCTGGAAGAGTCAGGTTCAGTGAAGGAATGCAGGCTTCTTGGGGGGCAGGGCTGAGTGAAGGGGCCCAGGAATCAGATGGGAGAAGGGTCTCAGTAAGGGGAGGGGCACTCAGTGAGAGGCATGGTGAGGGAAAGAGGGCTCCGTGATGGGCAGGAAATCCAGGTGGGAAGGCGGTCAGCAGAGGGCAAGGGTCAGTGAGGGTGAGTGAAGAGAGGGTTCGGGGAGGGGAGGTGTCCTCAGTGAGTGGGACAGGAGGAGGACACCCTGTCAGGGTTTAGGACTCACAGCTAAACTTCTCGCCTCTGTGCAGGGACACCATCTCTCAGACCTGAGATCACACGTTTCTGGGCTCAAAACTGGTGTGTGGCTCTGGATCAGAGCTATACTGGGTGGCTTCTGGTGGCCCCACTGGCGTGCAGTCGCGGGATGGCAGAGTCGACAGACCTGAGGCTCATATACACAGCGAGCCTGGCTCCGCCCCCCAGGCTGCCCACTGCCCTTGCACGTGGTGGGGGCCAGAGCAGCCACACGTGCTGTCTCCATCGTTTCTTCCCTCCTCCACTTCCATGGAAACCTTGGGGCAAAATGGTCTACAGGTTGTTTATATAATAAAGACATGCCTCTAAAAGAGCGGATACATGTATACGTATAACTGATTCACTTTGCTGTACACCTGAAACTACCACAACATTGTAAATCAACTATACTCCAATAAAAATTAAAAAAAAACAACAACAACGACATGCATCCTGACCGTACAGAGCTTGATATTTCACAAAGGTTTCACAATATGTGTACCTATGATCTCATGCAACCCTCACTGTATTCCTATACAATCACACTTGCAGCTTTATGGTTATGATCTCACGAGTATTGCCTAGCAATGTCTACCCCCATATCCCCCCGAGCCTCTGTCCATTTTGGACTCTCGTTGCATCCTGAGCCTTTCCCACACCTCTCCCCAAACTCGTCGCATCCTTGATGGTGATCAAGGATGTCTGTCAGTCGCACCGTTTGGTAATAAACAGTGGGCTACATGCTGCCGAGGCTGTGAGATGTGGCTCTATCAAAAGTGGACATATCAAAATCGCTGCATTTGATTGGCTGTTGCTGGGAGGGGCCCGTTCTGATGGCCAGGCCAGTGCTTTTCTCTTGTTTTAGTGCAAAAGATGAACCCAGGTCTTCGGAGCCCCTGGTGTAGGTGAGTGTGCGGCTCACCAGTGGAAGCGTGACCACTAGTGCACATCACATGAGGATGAGTGGCCTCTCCCATTCTTTCTCTCCTCTCGGAAATAGAGGAGACTGATTATAAACCGCTAAACCGCATCTGGCCTGTGGAGTCCAAAATACTGGCCACGACAGATGAGAAGGGAGGAAAATCAAGGTCTCACTGCTGATTAAACCTAACCGTCTCTAATTGTTTGTTAAGCCAGGGATTTTCAGCTTCACCAGTTCTCTGAGCTTCTCTCTCTGGGCTGGGTTCTGGCCTTGGCCACTCCCGTGGAGACCCAACAAAACTGCATTGCCTTTCAACCTTTCCTGGCGGACCTCGGTCGGAAGGCCTCAGAAGGGAAGCAAGAGATGGTCGGACTAGACTTCAGAGGAGCTGTCTGCCTGGGGGCGTGACATCTCTTCCGGGGGATGCTGAGAGACAGATAGGCTTGGGCCGGGCCTCCACCCCACTCCCTGGCACTGTCCCTCACACGCAGTGGCCACTCCCACGACACGATGGCAGGTACTGAACCCCCATCCCTGGAGGCATCAAGTGGAGAATGGGGGACCTGCTCTCAGGACTGCCTGGGATGGGATGCTGGGAGGGACGGCGAGGATGGTGGGGACAGGTAAACTCCTCCAGGCTCTGTTTTCAAGAAGACTGGGCTCACAGGAACCAGGAGACCTGGGTTCCAATACTGACTGTGTGTCCTTTGGAATGTCATCTCTTCCCCTTTCTTAGCCTCAGTTTTCCCATCTGTACAATGACAGGATTTAATGTTTTTAGGCTGTGAAGACCCTTTCCTCCAATGACATCTTATGTGGAATCTTCCCAAAAGCAGGGAAGAGGGAAGCTGCTCTGGTTTGAAGGTGGGGGGGTGGTGGCGGGCAGCCTCCTGCCCACGGCCTCCCCTTCACCCTCCAGCACAGATCTCTGAATCCCACTGGGCAGGGTTAAAAACCACAGCAGTATACTGTCCCACGACCTTCTCTGCTCCATTGTTTCTGTCCCGTGATCTGGGCAGGGATGTCTGTTGCCCACCACGAGGCTGTGTGGGGTTCCTGGCCCCAAGGGGTTAAGGGCTGCACTTCAGACACCGCTAAAAGAAAGGAGCCCTGAACTCCTGTCCATAAAGGGGGGACCCTGAGCACCCCAGGGGCACCGGGCCCGGAAGCACTTCCATGGATACCACACAAAGCTGGCGTTATAGCAAAGGGCAGAATCCACAAACTGGACCCTCACAAGAGAGGGCTTAGTCTAGAAAGCGGAGTCTACAAAGGGGAAAACAGACAAAGTGAGTAATCTGCAGAGTGGGTAATCTCAATAAATTAATCCACAAACTGGATAATCCACAAACAGGATAATCTACTGAGTAATGTAATAGACAAAGTAGAAATCTACAACGGCCATCATAGAATGAAACGACCAAAGGCCCTAGAGTCCCCAGACAGCACCCTCACCACCACCACTCCCAAGGCCCACGGTGGTCCAGCCGCATCCGTTACTCACTCCGCCTCTGCCTCTTCCCCTTGATCCCCCGGCCGCCGGCAGCGAGATGCATCCAGCTCAGAACCAGGGCCACCACACACAGCCCAAGCCGCATAGTCACTCGCCAGCTCCAGGCCCCTGGTAGGAGGGGTGGTCTCTGGGGGGGTGGATGGCACAGGGCTCTTGCTAACGCCTCCGGGGCTGGGTCAGCAGCAGGAGGCCCAGGCCTGGGCTGTATCCCAAATCCACCATAATCTCAGCTGGGGACAGAGAGGGTGTGGGGAGCCCACTTCTCCATCAGCCCATAAGGAGGTCCGGAGAGCTTTCCTCAAAGGCACCTTGGGGTGTCACATGGGAGAACTCTTTGTCCTTCAGCAGGGACACCTCCAAAAACCAACCTGTTGGGGGAGGAGAGAGAAGGGTTAATTCTGGGGAACCATGGGGCCCCCCAACCTATGCCACCTACGCTCCCATGTGGCCCCCTACCCAGGAGACTGTGAGAACTCAGAATGTTTGGACATTACAAGTTACCCACCTGGCACCCCCGTAGAAGAAACCTGCTCCTCTTCCTATCTTGTGAGAGTCCCGGACATGGGATGGGAGTTGGCTACCCAAGTAGGTGGAATATGGTGGACACTCAAATCAAACTTGTGGATCACTGGAAACCAGCTGCCTGGTTTCCATCGTGCCCAATGTTAGGAAGTCCTTCTTTAGGTCTACCCTACAGACTTCATGCTGCAGCAACATCATGTCTCTTAAAGAGCAGCTCTCTCTGTCCTTCTGTGAGTGACCCCTCAGCCTTCTCTCCCCAGTGCTGAGTCACCAATGTGCCTTTCACCTGCCTGGAGCTAGAGCAGTGGCCCCCGACAAGCTGGCAGACCCTGCGTAGCCCTCTGGGCTTGGCGGGAGAAAAGGAAGTAAGGCTTCCCTTGGCCACAGAAACTCTGACACAGCAGGCCCTGCGGGCCTGGCCTTTGTGAGAGGATAAAAGAGGCAGCGACGCCCGCCCTGGCCAGAGACACAGAGAATGGGGATAATCCCCCCTGCCCAGCGAGAGCCAGGTCTGTGGACCCGCTGGCCCGGGTGATGGGGGCACAGGGGGAGCTGGTCCCTCCCCGGTGAAACGTGTCTGCGAAGTTGGAGCCCAACCTGGGAGTCAGGGGACGAAAACCCACTTCCCACTCACAGTATCGCACACTTTCACAACGGATGCCTGCACGTCCATTGGCCCACACACTTGCTGCACACACACTCACACCCACACAGGGACGGGAGGAAACAGAGAGCCTTGGAGAAGCTTTGTAGATGCCAGAGAAGCATCACCCTCCCACCGGGTGCTTAAGATGCCTTTGGACAAGTCACTTAGCCTCTCTGAACCTCAGTTTCCCCATCTATGAAATGGGGATAAATATTTCACAGGTTTGCTCTGAGAGCTGGCTGAGTTTTGGCTTAAAGAATGAGAAAGCTGAAACGCTAGAGCGGAGGTGTCCCTCCCAACCCCGTCCCAATCCTTTCCCCCTTCTCCCCCAGGGAGGCCCCAGGAGAGCCCACCTGCATGGGAGATAAATCATTATCCCACAAGGGAGTTCAGCACTCCCTCCTTGGCCTCTCCCACCGGCTTTGAAGGCCAGACACACTCAAGTGGTTAAGCTGCTTGTGAGAAGTGTTTACATGAGACTGATGGATCCCACCTGGTGCTGTGGCCAGAGCCTGCGGAGATGCCCCCAGCCACCCCCAAGCACCCCGTCAGCTGCCAGCCCCTACCTGCCCTTCCAGTACTCCCTGCGTGAACCTCCAGAGCCTTCCCGCCTTCTCCAGCCCCCACCACACACTTCCATCACCCGCAGATTGCAGACGTCCGGCTGAGCTTATCAAACCGGGGTCTTCAGCTCCAAGTACACAATCCCAGACGCTGGCCGTAGAGTGTGATGGTTAAGGTCATAAACTTCAGAGTCAGACTGCCTGGCTTTGAATGTTGCCTCTGCTACTTATGAGTTGTCACCTTAGGCTAGTTGCTTAGCTGGTCTGAGCCTCAGTTTCTTTACCTACGAGAGGGTAGTTGCTGTTTTTATAGCTTAAATGAGTTAATACACGGAACTGCTTAGAACGGTGCCTGGCACATAAGGACTCAGTACATGCTCTATTTTCTATGACCAAGACTGCATTTTGTGTCTTCATTCAGATGGTCATCTAAAAAGCAATAGAAACAGTTTTCACACCATCTGGATACTAATCTTAACACTGAGCACTGTTATGACATTTCCATATTTGCATTTATCTTTATAGTTGATTGCCTTGGCCCCAGTGATCATTCAGAGTGATGGGGTTAAACTTTAATGGTGGCCTCTCTCAAACTGAGGTCTGAGGACCCCGGGCAGATACATTTCTCAGGGTGCCCTGAGTCCTTAAACTTGACAAACACTGGAGGAAGACCACATCGGACGAAGCTGGTGTTAAATCCCGAGCCTGTGAGACTTTGGTCTCACGGTGTGATCAGTAGCCCCGGGTCCTTGGGGCAGAGCAGGTCTATGCATCTCTGCTCTCCCCGTGCCTGCCCAGCACGGTGCCTGGCACTTCAGAGTTAGTGCTCAGCAAATGTTAGCACCCTTCCTCTCGCTCCCTCTACTTCCCCCTCAGTCCTCCTGGGTCTTAGCTTTCAGTCTGGCCCTTGCCAGGCTCACCCAACCCTTGCCAGGGAGGATCTTCCAACCCACTCCCACCAGTATCCCCATCAAACCATGATCTCAGCAGGAAAATGGGGGAGGAGGCTGCAGATCTGAATGTCACTGGAGCAAGTGGCACTGGCTTTCCTCGCCCATCACTGGATAGGAAGAGTTTCAATCCAGAATCAACCCTGGAAAGGAGCTAAGAGTTCATCCTATCAGGGATACAAGCAACAAAGAGGAGGGACACTGGGGGTGGAGGGGGTGAACTGGAGGGCAAATGTCCCATCCAAAGGGAGCATCTGCTATTCCATTCCAGTTGATTGTTGATAGGTAGAAATACCAGTTCCACATTGCTACATCTGGTTTTTTAAAAGAGAAGTGCAAAACTCTGAATTTTACGTGATATCTGATTTTAAAGGCAGGACAGGTCTCAGACTAGGAACGCTGCAGTACCAAGCCCCAGATCACAGGTCCCTGAATCCACATCCCTCCAGAGAGGAGGTCCCTGCCCCCTCCCCCCACCTCGTCTCCCCACACACATATGCAGTGGGCACACACACAGAGACAACCTTGGACCAAGGCTGAGAGAGGGGATAGGAGCTAATGACTCTCTTTTAAGTAGCCTGTCCCATTTCTCTCGGTTCCTCTGCCTGATTTCCTCCGCCCCTTTGGCTACCTGGCACAGGTAGGTCCTATTTGGAGGCCCATCACTCGGGCACCTGCAGAGCCAGCAATGGGAACTGCTGGCAGTGATCAAGGTCTCAGGCATCCACGGGGGTGAGGAGGGGCATTTTGTCTCTGCCAGGGTCGGGGTGAGGGATTCACAGTCATGAAGTGTCTGCACCACCTGCCAAGCGCCAGGCCCTCACTGACTCCTCACCCCAAGGCTGAGAGGAAAGCAGGATTATTCCCACTTTACGGGCACGGACAGGTGAAGGGTCTTGGGGTTACAAACCTAGTCAGTGAGCGAAGGGTTTGCTGCTCAGGACTGGGGATCTGGAGGGCAGAGCAAGGTGCAGGGAGCGGAGGGGTGTAGGGCACAACCCAGCTTGGGGAAGGGGTGGAAGGCAGGGGAAGAGGCTGGGGCCCAGGAGAGAGGCCGCACGTGCTAGGTGGTCCGAGGAGGGGAGGACAGACTGGGGAGGGGCGCGCGGCTAGGGGTGGTGCTGAGGGCGGGGACTCAGTGCCCCCAGAAGTCTGGATTAACTTTCACCTTCTTCCCTGAAACACTATTTGGATAAATTGGTACCCGGTCCGGGGTCGGATACAGACCCAAAAATGTAAACCATCCAGATAATTTCTCATCAGCCCTCCCCAGGACCAGCCACGGGTGGAGAGGGCTGGCAGGCGGGGGCAGAAGAATTGCTGGGCGGGGGGCGGGACCTAGTACGTGCCGGCCCGACCTGTCGGGATTAGTGTCTCTGCCAGAGCCAAGCCAGGTGCTGGGGCCGACAGCACCACCCCCCCCGGCCCCGAACGCCAAGGGCAGCGGGGAAAGGCTCCTCCGCGCCCCTCCATCACGACTCCAAGCGCTCAGGCTTTCCTCCCTGTTATCGGGAGAGGCCCAACAGGTGCAGGGGGAGGGGAGGTGGATCGGAAGTCCCCCTGACTGCCCCCCAAAATCCAAGAGAACTCTCCAAGTCCAATAGGTGGGTTTCACAAGAAAACCCTTGCCCCAAGCTCGCGCACCCGGAATCCGACCCGGCCCTCCTGGGAGCCGTGGGTTAACAAACAGCCCCCATCTTTCCCCAACCAAGCAAGACCGTCTGTCCCTCAGCCCCCCGAACCCGCGGAACAGTGAGCCGCGCCACCTGGCAGCGCACCGGGGGGGCGCGGCACACACCGCCTGCCACGTCTGACCCGGGCCCGGGCTGCGGCACTGGGGGTGGTAACTAGGGGCCGTGGGACTCGGGGGAATCCGAGGCGAAGACACCAGGAATCAAGAGCTTCTGGATCGGGGGTGCTGGACAATAGGTCTGGTGGATTTGGGGAGTTCAGAACTTCGAGTGAGCCCGATCACCGGGGGCTGCCGGGTTGAGGGCAGCCCGAGCGCACTGGCTTGAGGGATGCCGTGGGTGGGGACGGCAGGACTCGCACGAGGGGCTCCAGAAGGTGCCCTCCCCCTCCCTCGCTGACCCGAGAGCAGTCATAAGTCCGCTTGCTCAGGCGGTCTCCCCGCCCCCCCTCCCCCCGCACCCAGCTCGGTCAAGCCCAGATGAGAGGGCCCAAGGCGCCCCAGGTCCCAGTGGAAGGGGGCGCTAGGGAGGAGGACGGGGCAGCTCCGTGGGGACTCACCTCCGCGCTGCCAGCCGCGGCGGGGGCAGGCCCGGGAGGGGCGAGGGCGCGGTCGGCTCACCCGCCCGCCGCGGAACTGTCCTGGGCGCCCAGCGCGCCCGCGCTCCGCCCGCGGGTTTCCAAGTTGCTCAATCTGCGGGCGGCTCACGCCCTCCGGGGCCAGCGCCCCACCCGGCGCATCGGTCCTCCGGGGCGGCCCGGTCCGGCCCTCCTCTCCACAGTGCCCCACTCGGCCGATCCGCTCCCGGCTCTCTGCCCGCGCCGGGGCTCTCCGTTGCGCCTCGGCTCCGCCGGAGCTCCCAGCCGGGAGAGGGGCTAGTCCTCCTAGCGCACGAGGGAGGGAATCCCCCCACCCTTTGCAGTCCCACCCCCGAGCCGGCCCCCCTTCCCGGGATCCGCAGCAAAAAACGGACTGGAGCGCCAGGCCCGGGAGTTCGTAGCCCCCCTCCGCGCGCACTTGCCCCCAGCTGGGGCGCTGCGCTTGGAGCGCAGGGCGGGCACCCGCACACTTGGTCTGGACCCTGGCGCAGACCCTCTGTCCTTGCCTCCTCCCCTTCCCCCACTCCACATCCTGGAGATTCCACGCAGCCGGAGCACCGGCTGCAGCTCCAGGCATCTTGGGGTCAGAACGGGTCCGGGGAGCCTCTCGAAACCTCAGTTTCCCCATCAGGAACCTGGAAAGTACAAGGAACAGGCTCAGCGGGGCCTGTGGTCCCGGCCACGTCCTCCTCTTCTCAGAGTCAACTCTTCATAGCATCTTCCCAGTTCAGAGGAAATGTGAGGCTATAATGTCCCGGGAACCCAGGTGAGGACCCTCCACTGCTACCTGGTGCAGGAGAGTGAGGTAGATTTTGATATAAGACCGAGATTCAAATCCCTGCTCCATTACTTACCAGCTGTGTGGCCATGCCTAAGTTACTTAACCTCTCTGAGCTTCAGAGTTCTCATCTGTTTTGAGGGGCAGTGAAATGAAGGATGCAAATGCCCGGTAAACGGTAGGGACCCTATGCATGTTTGTGGACTGGGTCTTGAAGGGCTGCAGACACCTGCAGTGACCCAGATGCTGTTGAAGTCAAGCCTGAAGAAGGGAGGGAGGGAAACACTTCTTAGGGTGGCAAACAGCTGTTTTCCAGCGTCATTTCAGATTGGGTAAATGGAAATGGGCTAAAACTATAGTTAGCAGGAGTTAAGTTAGAGCAGAAAAGCTATACTGATGGGGGGGGGAGGGGAGAGGGGAGGGGGTAGGAGTAATCAAGACAGGCTGTGGAATCTCCTTCTCAGGAGAGGAGGGGGGATCCCTAACTATGGAGACAAGGGAACAGGGTCTTCTACAGTGACAGGGGCATGGATGGAATGACCTCTGGTGTGTCCTGATGGCCAAGGAGCAGAGCTGGTGGATGGCCAGAGAAAATGGAGCAGTTGGGTCCCAAATACCAGGGTTTGGGCTCATTTGGCCAGATCCTTGCCAAGTTTGCAGGGGGCAAACAGCCATTTCTGAGCTGGTCCTGGGCCCCCTCCACCCCTGCTCTCCAGCCCCTCCCCTCTCCCCTCTGCCCTGAGCCTTTCCTCCATCTCACCGGCCCTTGGCTCTGCTCTGTGCCTAATCAAACAGCCCCAAATGCCGAAAACTCGATGTTTATTTTATTTTATTTTTTTACACACTTGCATAACTCCCTGACAAGCCACGCCAGGCGTTGGGCTTTTTGTTTGGTTTTATTTTGTTGCATTTAGGGGAAAAAAAGAGAGAGAGAGAGAGAATGAATAACACAAACCACCCAGCCCCAGAAGCTGTCCCAGGCCAGGCAGTGGGTCGGGTTTCCTGCCTGAGGAAAAGTCTGCGGGAGTTGGGGGGCCTCGCTACTAGGCTCAGGAATGAGTGAGAAAGGGAAGAAAGCCACCTGGGTCAGAGAAGATAATGAATTAGAACCATGTGACAAAAATGGATGAATAATAAAGAGTGTTTCGTGTGCACCTAATATATGCCAAGCACTGTGCTTTGCATCTAAATTCTGTTACCTAATTTTGCAACCATTTTACTTTCTTTTTTCTTTTTCTCACAAATGTGAATTGCAAGCCTCAGAGACATCAGGTAGTTTGCTCAGAGACACACAGCCTGTAAGTGGCCAGCCCGGTTCCCATTATGCTACATAACTTGTAATTTCCCTGAAAGAGTCATGGTCCCCTGAGTTTGCATATGCTGGTCATTCTGCCTAGAAATGTCTTTTTCTCTGGCCCTTCTCTTACCATCCTTCAAAATGTTTATGTGAAGTTTCACCCAGCCACCTTGCCCATCAGCCTCCGGACCTCATGTAGACCTATTCATCACTCATCACTGGCCTGTGGTCATCTCTCCCACTGCAGTGTGAGCCCCTTAAGGGCAAAGGCTGTGTCTGATTCAGCCTTATGATCCCAGCACCATAGACATACTTAATGATGTTTGGTAAACTGAAACCCTAGACAGTCAGGATTGCATCTTTTGAAGCTCCTGCAAGCTTATTCAGATGATGTCCCAAGTCACTGTTACTATTCACCCAGGCCAAGATCATCATTCTCATTAGAAGACCTAAGGTCAGTGGACTCGGGCCAGGGCAGTAGCTCCTAGAGATTAGTGAAATTCTTTATACTTCATGTCGTCCTCTATCAGGCAAGAACTATTGTACCACCTGCAGTGTCAGTATCCATATACTTTTAGCTGCTAGTAATAGAAGACCAGCTCAAAATGGCTTAGACAGAAGGGTGGTGTATTATGTCATGTATCAGGAAGAGCTGAGGTAGGAATGATCCAGCAGCTGAGGAACGACACACATCAGATTCTGTCCTCTAATCTCATTCCACCACCCTCAGTACGTTGGCCATTATCTTCATGATCACAAAATGGCTGCAGCAGCTCCAGGCACTACATCTTCAACCAAGTCCAGCAATAACTTAAAGAGTTACGTGGCACTCTAAAATGGTTAAAAAGATAACACTGTGTTATTTTATCCCAATTAAAAAGAAATTTAAAAGACCTAACTGGATCACATGCCCACCACTGAACCAACCAGACAAGATGCTACTAAAATTAGCTTAGATCAGTCAGGATTTACCTGAATTATGGGGGGAAGGGTGTTCACAGACAAAAGCAAAACTCTGACAGCACTGAAGAAGGGGAGATGGGCTTTGGGGTAAGCAACAAACAGTGCTTGTGATCACACTGTGACTCAAAGAAAAGATGACTTTGTTATTGTCAATTTATTGCAGACTCCCCTGCAAACCTTAGACTCTGTGACCCCATTGTCCTCTGAGATCTGTCCTCTGCCTCTCTTTCATGGAGGCAATATAGGATAGTGGTCAAGTGCACCGACACTGGAATTAGGCTTGTCTGAGTTAGAAGTCCATCTCTACCACCAACTAGTTCAATGTCCTTGGACCAGTCACTTCACCTCCCTGAGCCTCAGTGTCCTCATCTGTAAAATCAGTATAGCAACACTACCTGCTCCACCACAGTTCTTATGGGTCTAACATAAGGAAATGCATTTAAAGAGCTCACCACAGTGCTAGGAATCTTAGTGAGTATTTAGTACATGCTGGTTTTTTATAATTAGCTATAATTTTGTCCTGTCATTCATAAATATTAACTGCTGTTGTATCCCAGGCATTGGGCTGGGAATGGAGGATAGAGAAATGGATATAAGGGAATTCCCTGGTGGCTCAGTGACTAGGACTCAGCGCTTTCACCGCAATCCTGTAAGCCACATGGTACAGAAAAAAAAAAGAGAGAGAGAGAGAGAGAAATGGATATCATACTGTCCTCCTAAGGCACTCCTGGTCTAGTTGGGGAGATAGATTTATGAAACAAGGTAGATGAGGAAGAGTGAGGGCACAAAGAAAGGGGCAATCGTGGCTCCTTGAGGGCGTCAGAGAAGATTCTCCGAAGAGGAGATGTTTGCTTGAAAGACTTGGCATTTTCTAGGCACGTGAGATGAAAAAAGCATTCCAGGCAGAGGGAATGGTGTGTGCAAAGGCCCAGAGGCCTGATGCATCTTGGTGCCCTTAGAGGTATAAGTTCATCCTGCTTTGTGGGGATTTAGGATGAGAGAAGTGGGAAGGAGGGCAGAAGGTGAGATCCTTCCAGAAGGGCCTCGAGGACCAGGCTAAAGAACAGGGACTTTACCCTGAGGGGAGTGGGGTTTATGAAGTGGATAAGAGGCAGGATGGAGTTGCGCTTTAGAAGGAGTACCTGGCAGCTCCTGTGAAGTCTGGCTTTGAAGGGGAGAGTCTGGAGGGGGTGAGGAGCCCCAGGGAGGGAGGATAAGGGGGAAATTTCCTGCTCTTTCCCTTTCCTCTCTCATTCTCCCTTCCCGAGGGCTGGTGTGTCCTCTGGAAGCCTGCTCCCACCATAAACCCACCGTCCCAGAGTCTCTGCCTCGTAGGGAGCTTGGGCTCCCCTAACACACCTCTGGGATGCCGCAGCCCTCACCCCATCAGACTTCCGCTCGCCCACCCTTCGTGGCCCTCCCTGCACTATCCTGGGAAATTCCTGCTCTTTTCCATTCCTGTTGTTCTGCATCACCCCTCTCCTCACCGGGGTTACCTGCCCTCCAGCGACTCCTTTGGTTACCCAGGACGCTGATGTCTGTCTCAAGGTCCTCTTCTCCATCGCAGGCACAAGCATCATCTCGGGGACCTCACGCTCCATGTCAATGCCATGTGCAACACCTCCCGGACCTCCCAGACAGTGTCAATGGTCCACTTCAGCCTCCTGCTCACATGGCCACTCCCTCCTCTTAGCCTCACCCAAACTGCTCCATCCCTCAGATCCCAGACTCCCCTCACAGGCCCCCACCATACCCTCCTCCTCCCTCCCCTCCTAATTCAGATTCTTGACGTTTTGACTACTGGATAATGATTTCTGCCCTGGCCTCACCTCAACATCTCAACTGCCCTGCAAACCCTCAGCCCCTTCCCACTGAGCTCTGCAGAAGACTCCCCCAGCTACCTGCCAGCCTCCACTGGGCACTCTGCCACTAGAGTCCCCCACCCCCTCTCAAGCCACCCAGGCCCACCCTCATCAAGACAGCTAAGACAGCCAAGAGTGACCCCTTCAGTGTCCTGCCCCTAAAACTAAACTCCGTGACCCAGAACCTCTTTCTCTGCAGATTTCCCCCTTCTTGGTAAACAGCAGTGAACCTGACAAACAGGAAACTGGGAGTTGTGTTTCATTCTTCTCCATCTCTCATCTCCCACATGCACTCCATTGGCATATTCTGTTGGTTCTACCTCCAGACCATTTCCCAAACCCACCTACTGCTTACCTCACAGCTACCCCTCTATGCCATCTATGCGGCTTACCTGGTCCATTGTAAGCGTCCCTGACGGCTTCCCCTCTATCCCCGCTCCCTCCCCAGCACAGGCTTCACAAGTAGCCACAATAAACTTTAAAAATTATAAAGCAGATCCCATCACTTACTTCCCTGCTTAAACCTTCTAGTGATTTTCCATCACACTTAGAATAAAATCCAAACACCATCCCTTATAAGGCCACATCCCTCCGGCTTCATCTATTGTCCCTCTCTCGGCTTCAGCCTTACCGAGCTTCTTTCAGCTTGTTGATCACTCCAAACTCTTTCTCATCTCAGGGCCTTTGCACCGGTCCCCTGCCGGCTCATCCTTCCCACAGACCTTCACGTGGGCAGCTTCTTTTCTTCCTTCCAATCTCGGCTTAAACATCATTTTGTTTGAAAGGCCTTTCCTGACCTCTCCATCCAAGTAGTTCCAGTAACATTCTCTATCACAGCATCCTTTCTGTTCCATTGGATGTTGCATTTTTAAAAATTTATTTTTTAAATTAATTAATTCATTTTTAAACTACAAATTTAAAACAATTTTTATTGGAGTATAGTTGGTTTAAAATGTCGTGTTAGTTTCTGCTGTACAGCAAAGTGAATCAGTTCTACATATACGTATATCCAGTCTCTTTTAGATTCATCACAGGGTATTGAGAAGAGCTCCCTGTGCTATACAGTAAGTCTTTATTGGTTATCTATTTTAAATATAAAAGTGTGTTTATGTCAATCCCAATCTCCCAAGTTACTTCTCCCCCCCTACCCCCCAGCAACCATAAGTTTGTTTTCTTCTTCTGCGACTCTATTTCTGTTTTGTAAATAAGTTCACTTGTACCACTATTTTAGATTCCACATATAAGTGATATCATACGATATTTGTCTTTCTCTGTCTGACTTACTTCACTATGACAATCTCTAGTGGGCATTGCATTTTGTAATCATTCACTTGCTGGCTTCCCTGTGGGACTCGAGTTCCCATTGCTTGCATGTGAAGAGCGCGTCTTCCTTTCATAGTCCTCACTCTCCCTGCGTGGTCCGTTGCTAAGGTCACCAGCAACCTCCTAATTGCCACATTCTGTAACTCCTTTGTCTTCCTTTTCTATCTCTCTGCAACTTTTTTATTTCTTTTGGCCACACCCCGTGGCGTGAGGGATCTTAGTTCCCGGGGATCGAACCTACGCCCCCTGCAGTGGGATCTCAGAGTCCCAAGCACTGAACCGTCAGGGAAGACCCTCTCTGCAACTCTTGATACCCCTCCTTCTTGGGAGGCTTCTCTCCACAGTCGTGGCTCCTGTTCTCTGTCCTTTGCCAACCTCTTCTCCCAGCCCTTAAGGGTTTTTCTTGGCCCTCTGTGCTATCTTTGACCAGGAACTAACATAGATAAAAAACACAATATCTGATAGTAAGAAAAGTAAGTGTGATAGTTAATTTTGTGTGTCTACTTGGGCAAGCCATGGTGCAAACCTTATTCTAGATGTTTCTGTGAAGGTATTTGTAAGATGAGATGAACATTTAAGACTTTGAGGAAAGCAGATTACCCTCCATAATGTGGGTGGGTCTTGTCCGATCAGTTGAAGGCCTTAATAGAATAAAAACTGACATCCACTGAGCAAGAAGGAATTCTGTCAGCAGATGGCCTTTGGACTTGAACTGCAACACCAGCTCTTCCTTGGGTTTCCACCTTCAGCCTATCCTGCAGATTTTGGACTTGCTAAGCATCCACAATTGTGTGAGCCAATTCCTTATACTACACACACACACACACACACACACACACACACACACACACACACACACACATTGGTTCTCCTTCTTTGGAGAACTCCATTTTCCGAGTCCCTTGACACTTCTAAACCTGTTTCTCCCACAGTCTTTCCCATACCAGTAAATCCAACTGCTGAAGGTAAAACCCAGAGGCATTCTGGATTGCCGTCTCCTTACTCCCCACCTCTGATCCATCAGCAAGCTGTTGCACTTCCGCCTCCAGAGGGTGTCTGAACCCATTTACTGGGTTCCACCTCCTCTCCCATCACCCTGGTCCAGGCACTGTCATTGTCTGCCTGGTGATGCTGGTCTCCTGGCTTCCCTTTTGTCCCCACAACCCACAGCAGCCAGGGTGATCTTTTTTTTTTTTTTTTTTTTTTTTTTTTTTTTTTTTTTTTTTTGCGGTATGCGGGCCTCTCACTGTTGTGGCCTCTCCCGTTGTGGAGCACAGGCTCCGGACGCGCAGGTTCAGAGGCCATGGCTCACGGGCCCAGCCGCTCTGCGGCATGTGGGATCTTCCCGGACCGGGGCACGAACCCGCGTCCCCTGCATCGGCAGGCGGGCTCTCAGCCACTGCGCCACCAGGGAAGCCCCAGGGTGATCTTTTTAAAAATGTAAATCAAATCATAGCACTTGTATGAGTTTCCTATTGCTGCTGTAACAAATTACCACAACCTCCGTGGCTTAAAATAACACAAATTTATTATCTTACTCTTCGAGAGGTCAGAAGCCCAATTTAGGGCTGCATTACCCCTGGAGGCTCTGGGGAAGACTCTGTTTCCTTGCCTTTTCCACCTTCTAAAGGCCACCCACATTCCGTGGCTCGTGGCCCCTTCCTTGCATCACTTTGACTTCTGGCACTGTCATCACGTTTTGTTCTCTGACTCTGAGCCTCCTGCCTCCCTTTTATAAGGATCCCTGTGATTATACCGGGCCCACCTGGATGATTTAAGATAATCTCTCCATCTCGAGAGCCTTAACTTAGTCAAGCTGTGAAATCCCTTTTTCCAGGTCAGGTAACACATTCACAGGTTTTGGGGATGCGTGTAGGAATCTCTGGGGGGGCTGTCTACCATGGCACTCTCAAATCTTCCCACTGCACTTAGAATTAAGGCCAAACATTTCCCCTGATTCACAAAACCCTTGGTGGCCTGCCCCTGCTCTCCGACTCTGCCCATGGTGACCTCTTGCTGTCCCCTGAGAGCCCCAAACTCAGTCCTGCTGGAGAGTCTTTTTCTTGCTTTTCCCTCTGCGTTGAATGTTCTTTTCCCAGGTCCTTACATGGCCTGCCCTTATTGTCATTTACATCTCAGCTCAAGTGTCACCTCCTCAGAGAGGATTTTTCCAGCCTAAAGTAGCTCTAACAGGCCGTTCTGTATTATTTTCTTCATAGCACTTTATTTCTGCCTGGTGTTTTCTTGTTTATTATTTGTTTGTTTGGTGTCTGTCTCTGCCATGGGAATACGGGTATCTTCAAAGCCAGGCTCTTTTCTCTCCGGTATCCCCAGCACTGGAACTCAACTAGTATTTGTGGAATGCATCAGTGAGCCTCAATTTCCTCATCTTTCCAATGGGTATGAGAATACCTTCTGTCTTATCAGGTTACTTTGAGGAGTAAATGAGATAATAATAGCTACCATTTTTGTTGTTGCCAGTAATGAGCCACGCACTACACTAGGCCCTTTACACTTAAGACAGAATGTTCATGTGTCAATTCAATGTCATTTGGTGGCAAAGAACAGAAACCCTCTTAAGCCAACTTAAGGAAAATGAGGTTTACCAGAATGCTGCAACTGATAATCTGGTGAGTGTCCAAGGAGAGGAATCAAAATGCAGGAGAGACGGGCTGCCCCCTGGGAACTGCAAAGGTGACAGTCATCGCTCTCCATCTGTCCCTCTATGGGGTCACATGGTCCCTTATCACCACTTCTGTCTGGGCAGCTGTGCCTTCTCTCTGAAGACCAGCTTCTACAAGGCCACTTCTGTCCCAACCCGGCCTCAGCTCTCTGTGACCTAACAGCGTGGCTGCCCAGGGTCTACTTCTGTCTCCCAGGGTCCCAGCCCATTCCAGGGAGAGAGCGTTCACATGGCTGCCTGGGCACGTGCCTTCAGGAGGGATTGTGGGGAATTCCCTGGCGGTCCAGTGGTTAGGACCCGGCACTTTCACTGCCGGGACCCGGGTGCAATCCCTGTTCAGGGAACTAAGATCCCGTAAGCAGCGAGGCATGGCCAAAAAAAAATTTCCTGCCAGGAGGGATTGTGGATAGAGGACAATTCCAAAGAAAGGGGTGTGACTGGGCAGACACTCCAAAACACAGCTGCCATAAAACAGAGTACTTAGCACATTCTGGCACGTAGTACATCCTCAACAACCCCTCTCCCTTCTCCAACTGCCCTGCCATCCTCCTAGTCCAGAGCCCTCTGTCTCCTTCATATATCCATCTCCAGCTTGGTCCTCCTATCTTCACACCTGTCAATACTTCAAGCTGCCGGCTGTCTCTCCAAATTCAACCTAGAAAAAGTCAGATTACTCCTTCCCTAGAAACGAGCCCAGCTCCCTAGTCCTCCTATCTCTGACCCAGCTGACCTCTTCCGGGCAGCCCAGCCCCAAATCCCCTCGCCTCCGGTCACCCGTCTCAGGGCTTCGGAAGAAGTCCGTGCCTTCCTAGCCTCTCCCCAGGCCCCGCGGTTAGTCACCTCTCCATCTCTCGTCTCCAGCGCCAGAGAGTTAGTGAGTGTTTGTTCTCCCACAGCGTGGCAGGGCAAAGTGGCTGAGCGCAGTGCTTTGGAGTCAGGCTCAACCTGGGTTCAAATCTCAGCTCCGCCTGTTAATTTTGTGACCTTGGCAAGTCTCTCGAACTTGACAAGTTCTGTTCCCTCATGTGTAAAATGACGGTAATTATAGCTCCCCGCTTACAGGGTTGTTGGGGGAACTGATGAGATGCAGGTAAAGCAGGCATATAGGTATTTTCTCAATGACGGATTGATTGATTAAGATCAGCAATGTGCTAGGAAAACACAGATAAGTAGGAAATGATCCCTGGCTTTAAGAAACCTGAGGTTTCTTGACCGGTCTGCATTACTCACTCTAATAGCTTCTGGACTCCCTGCGTGACAAGGTCCTTCTGGCAATATGTCAGCTGTGAATTATATTATATAACATTAATTATGTATAACTAGTTCCCAGTTATAGGAGCCATCATGATTATTTAGAAAGCAGAGGCGTAGACTCATCCTTAATCCCCTCACTGTGGTAGAACTCATTCCTTCCAGGGATGCTGTTTTGCAGCAATTATGTCACTTGTCACATACCATCAATTGTCATTTTGAAAATATTGGGCTATGTCACTAAAGATCCTTCGAAGTACCATTTTGAGTGGCTTCTATACGTGATGTGGTCACTATAACAACATATATTTGCCACTCTTCCATTGTTAGACACTTGGGTGGGGAAATTCCGCATGATAAACAATGCGCAACGGATGTCACGTGTCCATAGGCTCTGCTACTGACGGGGCAGTCGTTTGAGGCCTGGCGTCATATACCTGTTGGCTTGCTTAGCGCTCAACAATGCTGTGGGCTGGATATGATCATCCTCATTGCACAGACAAGGAAACAGGGCGTGGCCACTCAGGCAGCTCCCCTCAGGTGCCACTAATGACACACCCAGGTTTGCATCCACGTCTCTGTGAACCGTCACCTGGCTCAACCATGTCAATCAGCGCCGCGGACACGACTTCTAACTGCACCGCTGGTACGCGTGCTTGGAAGGCTCCTTGTCCACACCTCCAACCCACTTCCCAGCACACAGAACGGTGCCTGGTGCGTCATATGTGTCTGAGAAATATTGAATGATGGGCTTCCCTGGTGGCACAGTGGTTAAGAATCCTCCTGCCAATGCAGGGGACACGGGTTCGAGCCCTGGTCCGGGAAGATCCCACATGCCGCGAAGCAACTAAGCCCGTGAGCCACAACTACTGAGCCCGTGTGCCACAACTACTGAAGCCCACGCGCCTAGAGCCCGTGCTCCACAACAAGAGAAGCCATGCACCGCAATGAAGAGTAGCCCCCGCTTGCAGCAACTAGAGAAAGCCCTTGCGCAGCAACGAAGACCCGACACAGCCAAAAATAAATAAGTAAAACAAATAAATTTTAAAAAAATAATAGTAATAAAAAATATAGAATGATGAATCGAAAAGGTGGCTGTGTCTGAGGTTGTTCTCATTAGGATTTTACCTCCACTGGGTATTCTCTTTAAAGAAAAAAAAATACTTTGCTAATTTGATAGGCAGAAGTGTTATCATTGCTTTAATTTGCCTTTCTTTGATGACTGATAAGATGGAATATATTTTACATACGTCTGCCACTAAACATTAATTTCTCTCTTGTGAATTAAAAAAAATTTTTTATTGAGATATAGTTGAGGGCTTCCCTGGTGGCGCAGTGGTTGAGAATCCGCCTGCCGATGCAGGGGACGCGGGTTCATGCCCCGGTCCGGGAAGATCCCACATGCCGCGGAGCGGCTGGGCCCGTGAGCCATGGCCGCTGAGCCTGCGCGTCCGGAGCCTGCGCTTCCGGAGCCTGCGCTCCGCAATGGGAGAGGCCACAGCAGTGAGAGGCCCGCGTACCACAAAAAAAAAAAAAAAAAAAAAAAAGCACTTAGAGATATAATTGATCTGCATTATTACATTCTCTCCTGTGAATTTTGTATCCATATCATGTGCCC
Source organism: Kogia breviceps (assembly GCF_026419965.1). Lineage (NCBI taxonomy): Eukaryota > Metazoa > Chordata > Mammalia > Artiodactyla > Physeteridae > Kogia > Kogia breviceps. The sequence goes on along the minus strand of NC_081310.1, from coordinate 172,208,866 downwards.
ATTAATCTATGGAAGTCTTTGTGGGGTCTTTTCCCCTTAAGTTGTATACGATTGTTAGATGGCAAGAATATTCATTATTTGCTTGTCAGATTCATTGCAGCTATTTTCCCCAGCCTGTCCTTTGCCCCTTACCTCAGATGACATTTTTTTTCCCACGGGGCTCCTGGGTTTGCATCGATTCTCTTGGTTAGATCATGAGTCCCCAAGAGTAGGCAGCGACTTTCCCAAATCTCTCAGCTCCTTGTCAGGGCCCTGAGCACAAAGCAGGTTTCTAATGAATCATTCTTCAGGGTCGCACAACATTCAGTGTGCTTTGCAGACACTCGCTTCCTTTGATCAAAGGCGTCCCCACAGGGAAGGTATTCCTATTTACATATTTCTGATGAGGACATTGAGGCACAGAGAGGCTAAGTGCCCTACATGAGTGTGTGTGTGTGTGTGTGTGTGTTGCATGGGGTGAGGGGAGGGAATGAAATAAAGAAGCAGTTGGGGCTGAGACTGGATGGTGGAAGGCCTTGAATGCCAAACCAGGGTCAGACTTTATTTTGTAGAGTAAAGGATACTCAGATTCTCCACTCATGTCCCTGCCCATCCCTGAAAACAAGGGCCAGCACTGCCCAGGCTGCAGGGCCCACGATTGGTGGCAGAGCTGGAAGGACGTCAGGAAGCACCTGGCCACCAGCTCTCCTGTACCTCACGGAGGAGGGGACAAGGCCCAGCGAGGGGAGCTGAATTGCCCAAGGTCAGTCTGCCACTTAGAGATTAGAAGCCAGGTGTCCAGATTCCCAGCTGAAGAGCCCATCTTCTACCACCCGGCCCCTCCAGGCAAAACCAGAGTGTCTAGAAGGAGATTGGGCTGAAGCTCTCATTCATTCATTCACTCATGTCATGTATTCAGTTAGTATTTGTGAGGTGCTTACTATATGTCAAGTTCTAAACTAAAACAAAACAAAACTAGTAAGCAATGAGAGATAAGACAGACTTGGCCCGTCTCCTTGAGGGCAGACCAGAGGAGGAGAGGAACAAGTCATGCAGCAATTACATTTCAGAGGAAAGGTGCACCCTTTGGGATGAATTAGAGGCAGTGTGACTCCCAAGCAGAGGTGGACAAGCCATAACAATTCCTGGAGAGGGCTTCCCTGGTGGCACAGTGGTTGAGAATCCGCCTGCTCATGCAGGGGACACGGGTTCGTGCCCCGGTCCGGGAGGATCCCACATGCCGTGGAGCGGCTGGGCCTGTGAGCCATGGCCGCTGAGCCTGCGCGTCCGGAGCCTGTGCTCCGCAACGGGAGGGGCCACGACAGTGAAAGGCAAAAGGCCCATGTACCACAAAAAAAAAAAAAAAAAAATTCCTGGAGAAAGTGACTCTCAGCTGGGACCAGAGAACACAAGTTGGTTAGGCCAAGAGCAGGAGGGAAAATTTCGTATTGAGAGCAAGAGCTCGTGGGAAGTGGCAGAGGCTGAAGGTAAGTCATCGTCAGAGACCCAGAGGAAGTAGGACGTGGACGAGTGTGCACTGTGAGGTTGGCGTAGTGAGAGATGATGCTCCATAAGTCCCTGCAGGACTTACACAGAGCAAGCTGGACAGCCAGCGAGGTTCAGGTGCTCCGGTCCCTGGTCTCTGTGGGGAGGGGATGGGCAATGGAGAGCCCTCACTCAGCCTGCAGAGTAAACCTTCAGTTCAGTCTGGCCCAAGCAAGCTCAGGGGAAAGGAGGGTATTGGTGGAAGGAGAGGGTGGATGGGGCAGGTAGAGGGGTCAGGCAGGGGCTCATATGATGAGATTGGATCTGTTCATTGTGATGTGTGTGTCTGTGGATCTGCGTGCTCATCGGGTGTGTGTGTGTGTGTGTGTGCGCGTGTGCGTGTTTCTGTGTGCATAGGAGTCCATGTCAGTGCATGTGTCCAGGCACTTTTGCACACATGAACCCATCTGTGTTTGTCTTTGTGGGAATCCGTGGTTAGGGGTGTGTACTCGCATCAGTGTATGTGTGTGTGTGTCTCTGTACATATGTGTGTGTGGTCTCACTTGACCCTGGCTCCGATATACCCCTCCTTTTCGGGGCTGGAAGGAGGAGGGTGGGGATTTGCTAACCCCCAGCCCAAGCATTACTCCCTGCCCCCTGGCTCCCTGAGATTGTGTCCATATCCCACCACCCGCTCCACGATGCACTCCCACCCAGGCGGCACCTGGCCAAGTGCTGACTTCCTCCAGCTTCTCTGTCAGCCTTCCCAGGACCCCATTTTGTCTGTGAAGAGTTGGACCCTGAGGTAGGGCAGGCCAGGGTCTCTGAGGCAGAAGCAGTTCAGGTTCACATGCATACACATGCACACCCAACACACACATGCACGGAAGTGTGTGCACACATGTGCACACCATGCACAACTGAAAATATGCACACGCAATCACATCCTCTGGGCACTGGTCCAAGAGAGAAAGGAGAAGCCAGGTAGATCCAGTGTGCCCCAGAGAGGCCTGGGTGCCCTGTCCTGTGTCTTGCATCTTGCATCCTGTGTCCAGTCCATATTCAGTGGGTGTCCAGGTACACTGATGCTGAGGCTGGTGGAGGGGCAGGTTTCTGAGTGCAGAGCAAACATGGGAGTCCTCACAGGTACCCTGAGGCACCAGAACACACAAGAACGTCTATGTATGTTTATGAGACTGTAGGGGCAATGCGCCCCATGCCGGGGCACCTAGGCATACGGAGTAACTGTGGTCATCTGGGCCTGCTCATGAGTGAAGTGGACAGAGCAAGGGCTTTGACAGCCCAACAGGCCAGTTCTTCTATTTACCTGGCTGTGTGACCTTGGGCAAGTCACTTACCCTCTCTGAGCCTCCAGTAAAGACAATGTAACATGGAGATAATGACTGCACCTCCCTCATAGAGTTATGAGAGAATGAGAGGCACAAACTCGTTCATTCAGTGTATATTTATTGAGTGCCTACCACTTACCAGACACTGTGCTAGACACCAGGGTTATAACACTGAACAAAACAGAAAAATCTCTGCCCTCATGGAATTACATTCTGGTACATGCAGACTAACATGCGCATTGCTCTGGGGCAAGGCCTGGCACACAGTAGGTACTCAATAAATATTTATTTCTTACGCTCTCCTCCCACCTGATGTTATTTCCCGGGTGAGGAGCATGGCAGGAGCCCCTCTACTGGCCCACTCTCCTCCCTCTGCAGTTTTTGACTCCAGCTCAAGTACCTGCAGAAGCCTTCTTCAAGGGTAGGAACAGGGTGGACGCACAGATGCAAACCCTGCAGATGTGCAATAGTTAAAAGCATAGCAGTAGCATGTGCTGCCCTTGGCCTTGGGATGGGGAGGGGAAGGAGGGCTATGTCCTGGCTGCCCACCTTGTGGCTGGGAGGAGAGATCCATTTCAGAGGGCACTGGGCAGCTCCAAGCACCACCAGCACCACCTGCCACCCGGCAGCACCCCTCCTTCCCCGAGGGCCTATGGTCCTTCAGATTCGGGGGACTGACAAGAAAACTGGGAGGGCCAGGGAAGGCTCTTTGGGAGAGATGCTTCCCTTCCTCATCCAGGCAGACCCCCTCCTACTGAAGTGGAGGCCCAAATGGGAGTGTCTGCTGAAAGAAGTTCCCAAGGGTCTTGGGAACCAGTCTGCGGGACAGGTCACCTGGCTTCAGGATGGAGTCTGTAAGCTCTCACTGAGCACCTACTGAGGGCCAGGCCCTTTGGTGGCCATGATCTCAATGGGTCCTCACCACAAAGCCTATCATTTGCCCATTTTGCAGGGGAGCAAAGCAAAGCTTGGGGAAGTTAAATGCTTTGTCCCCAATCGCAGAGCAAGTCAGTGGCTGAGAGGATCTGAACTCGGGTCTGTTCTGATCCCAAGAACAGAGGAGAGAAGAAGGAGGTGGCCCTAAAGCTTGGGCAGGGAAGGGAGGGGAGCTGGGGGGCCCCTGGCAGCTGGGCTGTGACTCAGACCCCCCAACACACACATGTGCTGAGCTGGCTGCTCTGAGCTCATCGGGGTCTAACAAGGAAAACCCCTCCTCCCACCTGCTTTGGGGTCTGTGTTGAAGGAGCAAAAGGGCTGTGACTCACAGACAGCTGGAGGGCCAGCTTGGGGGAAGTGGAGCGAGGCAGGGTGGGCCTTGGAGACCCCCTCTGCTTGCTCTCTGGCGGTCAGAGCTCCTCTGCCCCCACAGCAGTCCACCGCCAGGCCCACCCTACCTGGGGCTCAGGGGAGCTGATGGAGGGATGGGCTAAGCCTGCCTGGAGCACCCCAGGCCGGAGCGGCCCTGGGCTGGTCAGGCTGAGCTGTGATGGAAGCCACCTGTGGTTGGCGGGAACAGGGGTAGATGGGAGGGCAGAGAGAGAGAGGGGCTCTTGTTTCCAAGTTCATGGCCCAGGCCTGGGGGCTGGGGTTGGTGAACAGGAGGTGCCAATCAGCGGACCATCTGGACAGAGAAGTCATCACTCTGACCTTTCATCTTACTGATCTGTGCCCCCCTCCCAGCCTCCCTTTTCCCTGGAGCTGCTTGAGAGTTACTCCAGAGGTGGGGTGACCAGGTGAGCACTGCCAGGCATTAGAGAGGCGTGTATCACCGCCCTGCCCTCCCCGCTCCGGGCCCCCAGAGTTGGGTGGGGCCGTCCTCCCTTCCCCCCCTTCAATAGTGCTCCCAGCCTGCCTAGGAGCGGGAGAGGTGACTTCCTCCTTCAGCCCCAAGCCGGATGTCCAGCCCTAGGCCCTAGGAACCCAGACCACCCCTCCCCGGCTGATCCCCAGCCCCTCCCCCAGGCATTCCGTGTGTAGCTGGGTGTGAGTGTGTGAATCAGCTGAGAAGGGAGTGCAAGTGTGCGCCGCGGTGGTGGCGGGGGTGCGTGTGAATGTGTCGGGAAGTGTGGGTGTGTTAAGGATCGTGTATGGGAAGGTTTTGCTTCTGAGTGCACATGCCTTTGTTTACGCCTGCACGTGTGTGTGTGTGTGTGTGTGTGTGTGTGTGTGTGTGTGTGTGTGTGTTGGCCTGGGTTGCTGAGCACGCAGCCATGTCCGGCTGTATACATTTGGGGGGGCAGGTGTCAAGAATTGCAGGACCTCGAGGTTCTCAGGGACCCTAGAGATCTTTCAGTCCCACCCCGTGCCCGTGTATTCAGCATAGGAGCAAATGTGTGTGGGGGGGTGCACGTGTGCGTAGGGGAAGGTGGAAGCAGCAGCGACAACGATGATCTGCGTTCTAGCCCCGGGGACACCAGCTCGCTGCCAGGCATCAGGCCAGGTGCTCACGTGCAAGATCTGAACCAGCAATGATAGCCCCCTGAGGTAAGGAAGGAGACGACATCCTTCTGTAAACAAGGGAACTGAGGCTCAGAGGACGGGCACGGTCCCTGGGCTCAGAGGGTCAGCGTCTAGACCGGAAGCCAAGACTTGATCCGGGCCACCCCTCCACCCCATCGGGGGGGTGTGAGGCTCACCCACAACCTGTCAGGTGTTCAGATAGTGGAGGACCTGAGGGGGGGAGCTACGAGGGGACAGGTGCAGGGGGCGCGTGGGCATGAGCGTGCATGCTGGGGTGTGTGTGTCAACCGGGTGTGCTGGGTGTGAGCACATCTGGGGAAGCTGAGCAAGCAGGAGCATGTGGAGTGAAAGTAAGTGGGATGTGAGTGTGGCGAGGGTGCGGGGGTGGATGGTGAGTGTCTCCGGGAGGGAGGGGGGTGTGTACCAGTCCATGTGCATTTGAGTGAGGGTGTGTGAAACACATAGAGTTTTCCTTTTTGCTTTTTAGTCTCTGACTTCAACCAGGAACAGATGTGTGAGCAGGCTAACGAATTGGAAACATCTGAAACAACTGTCCAAGCTGAAGTATAATAAATAGGGCTTTCATCACATTCCCTGGAAGGGGGTCGCTGGGGACCAGCTCCAGGGAGCATTTGGGGGGGGGTTGGGGGTTGAGAGTGGCTTGAAGATGGGTGGGTGGAAGAACAGACAGACCAGCCTCCCTTACCCTGCCCCGGGAAGACGGAAAGAGAGAACTGCGCCTGGCCCCTCCTAGCAGCCACAGGCCTCAGTTTTCCTATCTGTGTAGTGGGCTTGGTGTTTGTTCTGGGGTCGGAGACCTGGCACCCTAAGGAATAAGCATTTTTAATTTGGAAACAGGCGGACAGTTGGCCAGACGTGGGGCTGAGGGCCATCAGCCAGGCATGAGCAACCGTCAGACATGCTGGTACCCTGGCCCCCTGGCCTTGAGCTCCTTGGGCTTGGACTCTGTGTTCCCCCACAATGCACACAAGGCCTCCTCCTGGACTTCAGCTTTCCAAAGGGAGACACACTGTCGTTCCTGTGCCCAGATGTGTCACTTTGAAGCATCTGATAAGAAAATTACAGCTGGGCCGGAGGAGGCAGACAGGGGCTTGGAGAGGGGTACTGGCCATGGGGTGTCCTGGCAGGCCTCCCCCTCCCCCCTCATGATGGCTTCATCCCAGGCCCACATCTGCCACAGCTGCAGACACACGGTCCTGAGCACTGCCCAGGGAATAGAGGCCCAGAGGCCTCATTCTGACAGGAGCCAGATGCAGCCCCCAGGAATTCCAGGAAAGGAGAGGTGGGAAGGGGTGGACCGTCTGAGCTGGGGTCTCCAGCCTAGGCCATCGAGAGGCTGAGTATGGGACCAGGCTCAGGATGGACGATGGTGGCCCAGAAATTTGGGCTCCAGGCATTTTGATCTCAGATCCCAGGGGCTGCAGCTCAAAGGAAAGGGCCTTGGGGGCCTGTCCCCAGCCTGCCAGGTCATGCCTGGGTCTTTGTTCAGGGCTCCTCTGCAGTAGCAGCAAAGAAACATTCCCATGACCCTCCAAAGCCAGCTGAGAGATAGACTATCCTGAGTCTACCACTGAGTCACCGCTAGCTGTGTGCGCTTGCCAACAATGCAAGGGCCTCAGTGTCTCTCTGTGAAATGGGATACGTTAGCCCCCATCTCACAGGTTGCTACAGAGATTCCGTGGGATGAAGTGTGAGTGTCCACTGCAGGAGCTAGAAAAAGATCAGTGCCCGGTCAACAAATAACGACTGAAGACTTATCCTGGGCCAGGCTCTGGCTAAACCCTGGAGCCCATAACAGTGATCTAGACATCCTGCCTCCAGGCCTTTGCACACGCTGTTCCCTCTGCCTGGAACACTCTGCTTCTGGCTCTTTACCTGACTATTCCGACTCACTCTCCAGGTCCTACCTTGAACATCCCTGCCTTAGGAGGCCCCTCTCCAGCCCTCTGCCCAGGTTGGAACCCCATGACTCGTGCTCCCCTAAAATCCCGCCTTCACCCATTACAACAGCCATCACGCATTACTGTGACTACTGGATCAAGGATGACACCCCATCCCATACTCCGGCCCCCAAGGCTTTGAGCTTTGTGTCCACCTTACTCACTCCTGTGTCCCCAGCCTTCCGTGTCTGGTGTGCATCTGTACATTTTTTTTTTTTTTTTTTTTTTTTTTTTTTGTGGTACGTGGGCCTCTCACCGCTGCGGCCTCTCCCGCTGCGGAGCGCAGGCCCCGGACGCACAGGCCCAGCGGCCACGGCTCACGAGCCCAGCCGCTCAGCGGCACGTGGGATCCTCCCGGACCGGGGCACGAACCCGCATCCCCCGCATCGGCAGGCGGACTCCCAACCACTGCGCCACCAGGGAAGCCCTGTACATTTTTTAAGCTAGCATTTACACGGCACTTACTTACTCTGTGTCAGGTGATGTTCTGTGAGCTTTACGTATATAATAACTCATTTGATCTTAACAATCCTGAGGAGGGTGCTATTATTATCCATCTTTTAGAGAAGAGAATGAATGGCCCCAGGTTACACAGCTAGTAACAAATGACTGACTGACCGAATGAATGAATGAATGAATGAACGACATAAAATAAGATCACCCTCTAGTGAGGGAGGCAGGTAATTGTTTACAATACAGAGAGATACTTTGCAGTCCGGGAGCCGTGGGAGCCCAGAGGGAGGCTCTAACCCAGGAACGAATCGAGGTGGGGGAGTAATTAAAGGAGTCCTGCCAGGACACCCCATGGCCGGTATCCCTCTCCAATTAAAGGAGCCCGGGTGACTTGGAGCTCAGGTCTTGGGCCCCAGTAGAAGCGAGTCTTATTCAAGACCACTTTCAAGGTGCTCGCTCTGGACCCTCTGGCCCCGGACAAGTGTGGCCTCTCTTCCTTTACACAACCCTGGTCCCTTGCCTCCCTGCTCCCTCAGGGCCCAGGACCCTGCCTCTCCCCTTCAAGCCATGCTGCCCAGACTGGGGGGCCTACACCAGCCATCCTGCTGAGGCTTGCTGATCTGCCCTTGCGTTGGTCCCCACCCCACCTTTTCCCTGTCTGCTGACAACATCACGGGAACAGGGGCCTGGGCCACTTGCTCCTCCTCCTTTTGTCTAAGTAACCAAATAAGCCCAATATTCTCAGCTTGGATGGGACAAGGTGTCCTCCCTAATCCAAACCAGTGCTTCTCTTTGACAAGGCCCCCTGTGAATCCTCCTCCCCACCCACCTCCCCCCAGAGCCCCTTCCTTTTGAGAGCCAGCCCCGCACTCTAGCACCTGAGGTTTTCAGTCACCGGAGGTGATTTCCAAAGGACCAGAATAACAGGGTCCATCTGACAAAATTCAGATGTCGTGAGAACTCCTTGACCTTGGAGCCTGGACTGAGGGCTGGGTCTCTCTGTGGGTGCCACTGCAGCCGCTGGGCAGAGCTGGCGAGGGCCTGCCAGCAGGGGGCTGGGCAAGTGCATTTTCAAAGTCCCTCCCTGCGCGCTGGAACCCTGGGGCTCCTCGCATGTGATCCTGCCCTGAGAAGGAGGACACTCCTGCGTGCGTCAGCAGCGGATGTCAGTGTGTGTATCTGCCGGTGTGCCTATTGACGTGCGTGTGCCTAAGCGTACGTTCCAGAAGTGTGCTTGAGTGTGTAAGTGACTCTCAGCGCCTACATGGAGTGGCTGCGTGTGTGTCCGTGTGTGTTAGCACACGGCATTGTTTGCGTGTCGGGAAGTGCAGACATCTGTGCGTCTGGGGGGGGAGTGCATCTGTGAGGGCAGGTGTGCGCGTGCACATGTCAGGAACTGGGAGCGAGGGTCTCGTGTGGGTCTCCGTGTGCCTCTGTGGCTGTGACAGGTATGTGTGTGCCCTGGGAAGTGACGGGAGCTCCGGCACCTTAACAGTCACACCCTGCCCCATTCGGGTCACAGAGAAGATTTCAGAACGTTCCAGAAGGAGGCATCCGGGCCGCCTCGCAGTCACCCCAACAGACCCGCTGGGTGGGGAGGAAACCGGAGCCTTCGGAGCCTTCGTTACACAGCTTCTCCACTGTGAACCCAGCACTTCGGAAGGGCGCGGGGTGCGTGTCCTCCTGCTGGGTGTGGGGAAAGGTTGAGGAGGGGGCCCGGATCCTGGAAGACTGTCCTGAGGGGCCCAGCCCTGCCCTCGGGGAGCCCTAATCAGAGGTGAGGTAACTAGAGGAGCCTAGAGCTGATGCCTCTTCCAGCCCCCGATGGGTGCAGGGGAAGGCAGTGTGGCCTAGTTCGAAAGGACTTCTCTCGGGAAGCCCGTCCCCTGCCCCTCTGGGCTGGCGCTAGGTGAGGGCACGGGCACAGCTGTGTCCACCGTGCTGAGAGTCCCCTCCCATCCCCCGGGAGGTGGGAGAGGTCTGACTGCTCTTATCACACGAGATGCACCCTTACTCCCCCAACCCTTCGCAATTAGACGGTGAGGTTTGCAAACCCAGCACCAGCCTGATGAGAAGCACATTGCCTCCCAGAAGAAGCTGGGAAGACAGGCGAGGGCAGCTCAGCACGCTGCCGCCCTAGGGAGGGCCTCGGAGCTGAGCTGGAGGGAAGAAGGCCAGGCAGCCCTTCAGCCCACCCCCTCCAGCCCTCCCCTCCCCCTGCAGTATGGTCCCCAGGTCTTTGCCTTCCCTCCTGGGGGGTCATTTGGGAGCCAGATGTAGAGCTCCAGCCTCTGCAAGGGAGGGGAGCAGGGGGAGAGAGAGACCGGGCTTCGGAATCAAACAGATGTAGACACTGGCATTTGGGCTTCACCACTTGCACTCAAACTGTGTGATCCTGGGCAAGTTTCCAAACCTCTCTGGGCCTTTGCACCAACACTCAGGGGTTGCTGAAGACTAAAGTAGATTGTGAATGCCACACCTGTGAAGCAGTGCCCGACACAGTAGCCGGACGGTGCTCTATGCTTGGAGACTCTGCAGAGACGGAGAGGAGAGAGGAGACGTGGGGTGGGGGTGGGGTGGATTTGTAGCTAAGTGCAGCAGGCCCTGTGGGTGGAGGTAAGTGCTGGGTGCTGAGAACGAGGGGCTGGTGGGAATTCCAGCTCTGCCCCTGATGCTCTCTTGGGGACCGAGTGCAGGTCCTGGACAGCGAAGTAGCTGCTGCAGGGCTGGGGCCAACTGCACAGGCTCACACGGTACCAGCTCCACACTTACTGCGTGTGATCACAGACAAGCCAGTCTCTCCTCCAAGCTGTGGTTTTCTTCTCCCTAAAGCAGACAGGATAGTAGAATGACCTACCCCGGGGTGGTGATGTGAGAAGCAAATTACTACAAAGGGCTCCCAACTCTGACTGCCTTGGTAAGCCTGCAAGGAAATTTCTCTCTCTCTCTCCTTAATCTATTTAAAATTATCTGATATTGACTGATCTAATCACTTTACACACAGTATCATATTTAACTCTTTTTCTAAGAAATTTTATCTATCTATTTATTTATTTTGGGCTGCGTTGGGTCTGCATTGCTGCACGCAGGCTTTCTCTAGTTGCGGTTAGTGGGGTATACTCTCTGTCGCGATGGCGAGCTTCTCATTGCGGTGGCTTCTCTTGTTGCGGAGCACGGGCTCTAGGCACACGGGCTTCAGTAGTTGTGGCACGTGGGCTCAGCAGTGGTGGCACACGGGCTGTGTGGGATCTTCCTGGACCAGGGCTCAAACCCGTGTCCCCTACATTGGTAGGCAGATTCTTAACAACTGCGTCACCAGGGAAGTCCCATATTTAACTCTTAAAATACCCTTTGAACAACCCGTGTCCATCAAATGGTGAATGGATGGACAACATGGGGTACACCCATAAACGGAAGACTACACAGCAGTAAAAGGGGGTAAAGGCGTGCTACCTGCTACAACACAGATGCATCTCAAAACACGATACTAAGTGAGAGAAGTCAGACGCCCAAACCACACACTATATGATTCCATTTATAGGAAATGTCCAGAAAAGGCAAATCAGTAGAAATAGAAAATAGATTAGTAGGTGCTTGGAGTTCAGAGTGACTTACACGGGCATGAGGGATATTTTGGGGGTGACAGAAATGCTCTAACACTGGACTGTTGCACAACTCCATACATTTACTAAAGATCATTGAACTGTACACTTGAAGTGCTGGGTTTTACAAGGGGGATTTTATAACAAGATTTTTTTTAAACCTATGAGATAGACATTACTAGCCCTTTGCCCTTAAAAAAATTCATAGTAAATTTCTGGAATTCAGTGCCAGGGCTGTTTGCTCCCAAAGCCTTTCATTTGGGAGAGAAAAGAAAAAACAAACAACCTGAGATGGATGATCTCTGACTCCAGTTTCCTTTCCACTCAGGAACCAAGAACTGGCTCAGAGAAGTGAGGAGAGGAACAAGGAAGGGGAATTGGACCTGAGAACAGTTAAGCCGTGGGTGAGGCGTTCTGACACTCCCAGTCCTGTCCCGTGGGCCGTGCCTGGGCACTTCCCCAGGCACCACTGAGTTCTCTCTGCCATTGTTCCCCCGGCCCATACATACACACAGAACATATAATATATACAAGGCCATGTTTTGAGCAACCAGTAAGCTCCAGGCTTTGCACTCAGTATTGTACAGATATTATTTCTATGTGACAAGGTGATGCTACAAAATAAGAATTATTATTTCCATTTTGCAGATGAGGTAAGTGAGGCCCAAGGAGCTGTGACTTGAAATGCCGCCAAAAGTTCCCAAACCTCCTTTCTCCCTCCTACACCAAGTGGCCTCGGATCTCTCCATCTATTTCTTGCGGGCTCTAGAAGTCTCTATGTGAACCTCCTTCTGTCTCTGTCTTCCCAGCTCCCTCTTCGATCAGTCTGTCTTTTCTTTGTCTCTCTTTGCTTGCCTCTGTCTCTCAGTCTCTCTGTCTCTGTGTGTGTGTGTCTCTGTCCCTGGCTCATTTATTTTTTAATAACCACAATAATGAGAAAAGCTCCTTTCCGACCCTCCTGGGGAGGGAGACAAAAGGAGGGGAGCCTGGGGAAGAGGGGGAGGGATAACCTCCCCTCTTGCTCCTGAGAAATTTAATAAAGGGCCTGAGAAAGTGCTGGGCTCCAGGGCCGGCCAGTACCCTGGGAAAGGGGGCAGCCCCTCCCCCACCACAGACAGGGCTCTGCACAGGCCTGGGGTCAGGGGAGGGAATGTCTCCATGCTGGGCCCCCCTTCTCCAGCTCCCAGGCTTTATCTCTCCCCTCCCTGCTGGTGGGAGCAGTTCCCCCAGCTAATCCGCCCCTGAATATGGTCCATACCAGACTCCCTCCCCTTGACCCAGACCTGCCAGCTTTCCCAGGAGAGCTGCTCAGAGGGGAGAATCACTCAGGAATTGCAGCCTCTGGGCTCGCGGGAGGTCAGGCGGTCCAGCCTCCTGCCTTCTGCCGTGTCCAGGCCAGCTCCTCACGAGGCCATGCCCAGCCCCCCACCAATGTCTGGCAAGAGGGGGCTGGGCCTGCTCACCCCCATCCTGGCCTGCATGGAACCTGATGCCAAAGTATTCAGCTGGCCCTGAGACCCTCCCCAAAGGCCCCAGCCCCTGGCCAGAGAGCCCAGGATCCCGGGAGGGAGAAGACTCAGCCCTTCCCCCTCTCCCTTGAGGACCAGTGTCAGCCTAGACAAGAGACAGCGGGTCATAGGCGTCCCTCAGCCGGTGTCCCCAGCCTCACCTCGCCCTCCAAGGCTGACTTGGAGAGGGGATTAGCAGCTCAGAGGTGGAAGAGTGCCCTCGTCTGATCTCCTGCAACTTTGGGGGGAACCAAGGTGGGGAGAGTGGCTGGTTGATGGGTGAGAAGGGACTTCTCACTTCTGATAGTCAGGGAAAGGAAGGCCAGGTCCTGCTGCGCAGCTGACACAGACCCACAGCGAGGGGCGGAGCAGCGGCTTGGTAAGATGTCCCAACTCATCAGATAATGTTGAGTCCAAGTTCAGTAGTGCAGCTCCCCACCCACGAATGTGCTCCAGGGCCCTGTCTGCCCAGGGAGGCTGTGGGCCCTCAGGCTGCAGGGTGTAGTCATCTCGCTGCTCCCAGGTGTCTGCACAGCCCTTCCCAGGCCCGGAAGCCACACTCTGGCAGAGCTGACAGCATCTCTCACCTGGTCAGGAGCCGGAAGGAGGGGCTGGGGAGCTGGGGCCTGGGGCCTGGGGCCTGGGGTCTGGGACTGAATCTGGGACTGGATATTCACCAGGCCTGGTGCTGTGTTGCAGGGCTAGGGGGAAAGTAACAATAGCAGCTTATTCCTCTGAGGGCTTGCAAAGTGCAAAGTGTTGATGCATTATCTCACTAGAGCTTCATAGCAATGTGCTATTTGCACTTTAAAGATGAGTGAATTAGAGGTACAGAGAAGTTGGGGCCCTTGTCTAAGGCTACATAGCCCATTAAGAAGAGAGTCACAGGGCTTCCCTGGTGGCGCAGTGGTTAAGAATCTGGCTGCCAGGGCTTCCCTGGTGGTGCAGTGCTTGAGAATCCGCCTGCCGATGCAGGGGACACGGGTTCGTACCCCGGTCTGGGAAGATCCCACATGCCGCGGAGCGGCTGGGCCCGTGAGCCATGGCTGCTGAGTCTGTGCATCCGGAGCCTGTGCTCCGCAATGGGAGAGGCCACAACAGTGAGAGGCCCGCGTACCACCAAAAAAAAAAAAAAAAAAAAGAATCTGCCTGCCAATGAAGAGGACACGGGTTTGAGCCCTGGTGCGGGAAGATCCCACACAGCCCGTGCGCCACAACTACTGAGCTCACACGCCACAACTACTGAAGCCCGTGCTCCTAGAGCCCATGCTCTGCAGCAAGAGAAGCCACCACAATGAGAAGCCCGTGCACCACAACGAAGAGTAGCCCTCGCTCGCTGCAACTAGAGAAAGCCCGCGCACAGCAACGAAGACCCAATGCAGCCAAAAATAAATAAATTTATTTTAAAAAAGAAAAAGAAGAGAGTCACAATTCAGGCTTGACACTGAATGGCACTGGATGGAGCATGGCTGACTCCAGGGCCTGGGCAACACTGCTTACCCAGGGGTCACGAGATACCCTTTCTGTCTCAAGAAGCTCACAGACAAGAGAGAAGTAAAGTGGGGCTGGGGTGCTGGGAGGGGTAAGGAGGGGCACTAGGGTGGGAGCCAAGGGACAATGGATTTCAGAGATGGCTTGAGCCGGGACTTAGTCCTATTTCATTAGAAACTGGAAGGCAGAGCAGTGACCTCACAGGCACTGCCGACAGATGCCAGCTGCCGACAGGCTCTGCCCAGACTAACAGAGCTGCCTGGTGCCCGGGGGCAGCCAGAAAGAGCCCACACTCCTGCGCACCTGGGCCGAAGGGCTGGCCTTGCCTTTCCTGGGCCCACTTGCCTGGGGCCACAGGCAGAGGAAGGGAAAAAGGGGCCAAGAGATAGAATGAAGAGACAAACACATCCCCAGCGCCCAGCCTGACTCTGCTCTGTGCCAGGGCCTGCCCGGAGCATTGTGCGGGTGTTAGATGAGGCCACTGGGCAGCTCCCTGCCTGACCTCGAGAAGCTGACGATCTGGCATCCTAGCATCTTCTCAGAGAGCTATGGCTATGGGAAGTAGAGTGTGGTAGGCATAGAAGGGAAGGCCGATGAGCCAATGCCAGAGAGGCTGAGCGGCCAAAGTCCCCTTTTCGGCTATAGGGAAGGCCTGGCTGCTTCCCTTTCTAAATCTTTCGGAGCAAAGGTCAGAAAAGTAAAATATTTCCCAAATATCCTACCCCACTGGCAAAGCACTTTGTGCCTTTTAAGACCTTCCCTGGTTCTCTCAGATTATTTTGGTCCTCCAATCCTTCAAGCCAGGGATTATAAACTCCATTAAAAAAAAAAAAAGAATCTGAGGCCCAGAGAGGTAAAGAGCTTTGCCTGAAGATGCACAGCCTGTGAGGAGAAGTGTGCAAAAGCTACATCTCCCAGATCCTTGTCTGGTGTGTTTGGGGTGGGGGGCTGGTATATGCTGAGCTTGGCAAAACTCCAGGGGGAGCTGAGCTGGTTCTGAACCCACCTCTCCCCAGGGGCTGGCTGCAGGTGGATGGGCACAGCTCCCACCTGGAGTTTAGCACCAGGCCCATAGAGGCTGATGGGCAAGCGAGGCTCTTCAGGACACGTGTTTCCACTTTCACTGGAGTTGGGAACTAATAGCAGAAAAACCTGTGAAGCTGCTAATGGGATAATAGAGAAAGTATTTATTTATTTTTCGAAGGAGGCCTGAGAGGATCTGGAGCGGGCTCAGTGTGAGGCCATGGAGGCGGGAGGTCAGCCTGCTGTGAACAGGGATTAAGCAGACACTGTGGAATGAGGGGGTTTCCGGAAAGGAGGCTGGAGACAGGGTCTGGTCGGGTGTCTCAAAGTCACTCCCCCTGGAGGGGGCAAGGCTGGTCTGAGGACTGAAGTCTCTTCTTGGTAGGGGTGTTCGTGCTCCGAGCTTTCCTCCACACCTGCCATCCCCACCCAACGTGTCGGCCCCGGGAGGCCATCAAATCGATCTCCTGCCTCTAGGCAGTGTGTCCTCAGCCCCTCGAGGGCAAAGCCCGGGGACCCGTCTCCCTCCGTGGCTGGTTCAGGAGGGTGGCAGTTCTTATTACTCCTTCAGCTGGAGCTGGGACCATCTGCAGGAAGCTAGTTCTATTTCATGATCAAGGTACAACGAGCCTGGCCTCCCCCATCCTGCTGCTGAACTCCTTGTCAACAATTTTCCAGCTGATAGCACTGCCCTTGGACCTCCCAGTCCTAACCCACTTAGGACCCCCATTGAAGTTGAGGGCAACAAGTCTCTTAGAGGTCATGAGGTCCTGTGACTTTCGGCCGTGGGTTTGGGGGAGGCTGAGCAGGTGGCGGGGGGGGGGGGTCCCAGACCCTTCCCCGACTCCAACCAGAGCAGCTCTGCTTTTCTTTGTTTTAAACATCGACATTCCAACTCAGATTTTTCGCCAAAATACTGAAGTGTCTGTTACTGCAAAAAACAAAAAGCATGTAAATATCCTTGTCCTCGCCCACTCTGTGCAGGGAAATAACTCAGGGCTCAGAGAGAAGAGACTTGTCCAAGGTCACAAAAAGCAAGCCACCCACCTCCTGGCCCTGAGCTGTCCCTCCATCCTCTGCCGGAGTAACCCCCGTGACTTTGGGAAAACCAGAGACAGATGGAAAACAGCTCTTTAGGGCTCGAGAAGGCAGGAAGGAGTGTGTGGGCTGGTGTTTCCCAGGCGCTTCTGAGTACTTTGCCTCATCCCTCCAGGCCGCAGGAGGCCTGCGCGGCAGAGGAAACAGTGAACACCGGGGTGAGGGCAGAGAGGACGCAGTGGCCCATCTGTAGTCTAGCTGGGGGGCTTTGGGGTTGACCCAGACTGAGGATGGGGCCCTGCCTTCTTGTAGTCAGAGGCGCCTGCTGGGTGGCAAGATGTCCTGGTCCGGGCCAGGCTGAGTTTCTCCTTTCAACCTCAGCCCAGTCTGGGAAGGCTGAGTTTCTGGAGGCTCCCACTCAGACTCTGCCTGGTAGGCATTCCAGGATTCCTGACGCCCCACACCGGGCACCCAGCTGGTGAGAGCTCACCCCTCTGGGTGGCCAGTGCCTCTCCACCAGGAAAGCTCTTAAGACTCTGGTCAGAGGCAGGCCTGAGTCGCCAAGCCCCACTCACCACAGCTACATTCTGTTTCCTCGGGGACACGTGCTTGACGTTTGTCAGCCCCATTGCCAACCCACCCCCACCCCTAGTCACTTTCCTGTTCTGGTCCCTCCGGCAGTCTTTTCCTTGGGGGAGCAGGGAGAGACATTCAGGGAGGATGCCCGTCTGCCTCTGTGCTACCTGGCTCTGGGACAGCAGGCTTAAGTTATTCCTGGAGATCTAGGCAGACATTGGGAAGAACATCCTGACCAACAGGGGCTTAGCAGCTGGAATGGGAGCCAGAGGAAGACAGTGAAATCGTTGGCCCTGGACACATTCCACAGGGGCTGGGCATGGGGTGAGGTCCGAGGGGCTGTCCAAGGTGGAGGTAGGTTACCTCTTAGAGGCCCCAGTCCTACACCTGACCACAGGCCCAAAGTCCATGCCTCACCCCTTTCTTTGACAAATATCTGTCGAGTATCTATTCCATGCCAGGCCTCCACTAGGTTCTGCAGAAGAGCAGAAAACAAGAGACAAGGTGCCTGCTCATCCAAGTCATGGATAAAGTATTGGCAACTTCAAGATACGCATTGTTAGTGACAGACAAAGAATCAGGAGCTAAGGACAGGCCACCTGACCTTAGCTGAGGATTCTCAGCTAAGACTAGAAAAAGAGGGAAGGCATAAACAGAGGAAGATCCTAGAAAGATGTCACCCAGGACCTGAGCCCCATGGAGATACCCCAGAAGCTCGGCTGCGGTGGTGTCAAGGAACCTCTTTCCTTTCACTGGTGATTTTTTTTTTTTTTTTTGCGGTACGTGGGCCTCTCACCGTTGTGGCCTCTCCCGTTGTGGAGCACAGGCTCCGGACGCACAGGCTCCGTGGCCATGGCTCACGGGCCCAGCCGCTCCGCGGCATGTGGGTTCTTCCCGGACCGGGGCACGAACCCGTGTCCCCTGCATTGGCAGGCGGACTCTCAACCACTGCGCCACCAGGGAAGCCCTGACTGGTGATTTTTTTAAAAATGGATAGCCCAGAGAAGAGAAAAATAAAATCACCAGCTCACACGAATGACAGTAATCCGGATAGGCGTTCCTATCAACGCTACATTTTTAGCCCAGTGCTTGGCACACAGTAGTACCTCAATAAACATTCGTGAAATGAACATTTGGTCTGTCTGGAACTCAGCCCTCCCACTTGTCCTCTTTCTCCTCCCAAACTGCAACTTGTCTCAACTCGGAACCCCACCAAGGAGAGGATTAACCTCCAAAGCTTCCCAAGTAATACATTGACTAAGCCTTTCTCCTATAACTGTGACCTACAAAGGAGTAAAAACAATGACGACTAATGTGTATCAAGTGCTTATCACGTGCCAGGCACCCTTCTAATCACTTTGCACGTGTTACCTCATTCAGTCCTCACAACTGTCTCATGAGATGGGCTCTCTCATGGTCTCATTTTACACATGAGGAAATCGAATCCCAGAGAAGTTATGTAGGCCACCCAAGGTCACACAGCTAGTACATAGGTGGAAAGAAACACTTTCTGTGTATCTACAGGGTGTCAGGCATAGTGGGGCCTTTATTCTTAGGATAGTTAAGAGAAGTAGGTATCATCCTGTTTCGACAAATGAGAAAACCAAAGCTCAGAGAGTTAACTAACTCACCCAACCTGGACTCTACTCCTCTGGAATTTGACTCCCAATGCAGTGCTCTCTCTCCCCTGCACCCCATCAGTTTCCTGAGGTCTTTCCTGAACTGGGCAGCAAACAGCTGCCTCTGGCGAGCTACGGGGAAGAAGCGGCTCCAGGAGGAGAGCTGGCCCAGTGACTCGCCAATAGGATTTATGTCCTGTCCAGGGTGGACATTTTGGCTGCTGAATGAAAGACTGAGCAGAGCTCAAAGATGGAACTTATTCCCATTAAACGATTGCAAATGTCAGGCAGCACGGCCTCGGAGCTCCTTGCGCACGCACCCAGGCGGCTGGAGGCCAGGCTGCCCATAACAAGCATGCCCGCTGACCTCACGGTTACTCCTGATGCAACTGGAGCCCACTAGGAGACAGCGGGTTCCGACAAGACCCTGAGCAACGTGCTGTCCGGGGGACACTGGGGCCCCTCCTGCCTGAGAGATGGCACTGGGACAGAGGGTGTTGTTCTAATTGATTGAATGAGATCTGCTCCAGTGCAGATGGATGCAGAAATTACCTGCAGATGTGACTGTGCACAACCATTTTAACTGTCTGGGCTGTCACGCAGGCTCAGGGAGCCAGGGCCTCTTAGAGCAGGATTCATTTCATG
Source organism: Kogia breviceps (assembly GCF_026419965.1). Taxonomy (NCBI): domain Eukaryota; kingdom Metazoa; phylum Chordata; class Mammalia; order Artiodactyla; family Physeteridae; genus Kogia; species Kogia breviceps. The sequence goes on along the minus strand of NC_081310.1, from coordinate 172,189,677 downwards.
CAGCCCCCTGCCTCTGGGCAGGGCAGACTGGTGCCAGCCTGAGCTGATGAGTGATGGCTACCTCTTTAGGGCTTCCCAGCCGTCAGTGCTTCTCAGTCCTGGGTTGTCCAGAGGCCCAGCTGGCAGGATGGGACTCCCAGGGGTCCTGGCCAATGGCCTCATGGAAAGCTTCTGCAGGGGCACAGGGAAGCCAGGTGCCAATTGTCCTCTGTGCAGGCTCCTGAGATTCCTCTTCCATGGGCTCTGCAGAGCCCACCTCCCTGGGTCTTTGAATCCCTATGCATTTCTGGGTTGTATAATACTGGGTAACGCATTTTTTAAAAAAATCTATATTACTATAGCAGTGGTTCCCACACTGATGACACAAGATCCAGGAGAATACTGACTCATTCATTCACTTCAGCAACCACGAGCCTCCAAACTCTGTTCCTTGCTGGGACGTAGCAGAGGATCAGCCCTGGCCCCTGTCCTGGAGAAGCAACCAATCCAGGGAAAGGAGATGTATGTAGAAATAGCCGGTTATCACAAAGTGGGATGGGCTATTCTACTGGAGTACAGGGGACTATGGGGACTTAGATGAGGGAGGTGACTCAGCGTGGGTGGTCAAGGCCAACTTTACAAAGGAGGTGACATTTCAACTGAGCCCTGAAAGGTGAATAGAATTCCCCCAGCCCCGAAGATGGATAAAGGGAGTAGGGTTTCCCTGGCAGGAGAACCCCCATGGGGTTCCTCTGCATGGGGGCAGAGGAGACCTGAGGAGTGCTGGGAGATGAAGTGGGGTTGGTGGGCCAACGAGGGGCCTTGAACACCACGCTGAAGAGTTTGGGTCTTGGGACTTCCCTGACGGTCCAGTGGTTAAGACTCTGTGCTTCCAATGCAGGGGATGTAGGTTCGATCCCTGCTCGGGGAACTAAGATCCCACATGCCACGTGGCGTGGCCAAAAGAAAAATTAAATTTAAAAAAAAAAGAGTTTGGGGGACTTCCCTGGTGGCGCAGTGGTTAAGAATCCGCCTGCCAATGCAGGGGACACGGGTTCAAGCCCTGGTCCGGGAAGATGCCGCGGAACAACAAAGCCCATGCAACACAACTACTGAGCCTGTGCTCTAGAGCCCGTGAGCCACAACGACTGAGCCCGCGTGCCACCACTACTGAAGCCCACGCGCCTAGAGCCCATGCTCTGCAACAAATGAAGCCACCACAATGAGAAGCCCACGCACCGCAATGAAGAGTAGCCCCTGCTCGCCGCAACTAGAGAAAGCCCACGTGCATCAACGAAGATCCGACGCAGCAAAAAAATTAATTAATTAATTTTTTTAAAAAAAGAGTTTGGGTCTCTACCTAGACACCCTGGGAATCTTTGAAAGACTTCAGGAGTAAGAGGATACATGGTTAGATTTACGTATAGTCTAGAACAATCCTCTTGGCAGGGGGTGGACTGGAAGGACAGACTGGAGGCTGAGGCCAGCAGTAGTCCTGACACTGAGACAGGAGGGGAAAGGACAGACTCCTGAGAGGCGTGGACAGTGCCACCATCTTGGGGACTGATATGCTGGAGCTGGGGCAGGGGTACGGGGACCAAAAGGCAGAAGAGAGGGAGGTATCAAGGCTGACGAGCCTGGAGGGATGGTGGGAGGAAGGTGGCCATGGAGCGGAGGAAGAGGACCAGCAAAGCACTGCTGCCCAGTGGGGTCCGGTTCAGGGAACCAGGATTTCCACCTTGTGATCCTGACTGCTTTCAGAAGGGTTCTGAGAGCTTCTCTGCTCTTTCCTCACATTAAGTCAGCATGTTAATCCCCACTCCTCTTCTATGCATTTCCTCTCAATATGGTGAAAATAATTGGGAAACATCTGGGGAAAAGTACGAGGAGCTCTTTGAGGGGAATCACTGCTTAAAGGCAGTCTGTCTGGTGTTTTCTGAGCCCTCTGGATCCACTCTGGGTGAGGGGCAGAGAAGTCTCAAGCCCAGCCTTGCTGCTGAGCCCAGAAGCTTCCTCACCCAGCATCCTTAGTGGTGGTCCAAACCTTCCCCTCCCTCTCCAAGCCTCCATCTGCCTGATGGCCGCTTCTACAGACCACCTTGCCTGCTACCTGCCACTCAGATGACCCTCCCTCCACTATCTACCTTCCACCCAAACTCACTGTAGCTGTTTCTGTTCTCCCATCCCCCGGCCCTGAGCCAGCCTCTCCCCCAGTTCCGGGACTTTGCGCCATCAACCATCCCCTCAGCTTACATAAAATTTCCTATCTCCTCCATCCTAAAAGAGCCCCTCTGCACCTCCTTCAAGCTATTTTCTTCCTCTCCCTCCTGGGAGTCTTTCCGCACACATCACTTCCAGGTCCTCATCTCTTTTCACCCCTCAACCCACTGCAAACTAGGATTCCTGCAACCCAAGAAACTCTTCTTACAGAGGTCACAGCCATCCTCATCCAACATGACCCCTCTGCACTCTTACCAGTACAGACCTTCCTTCATTCTTGAAACGGTCTCCTTCTTTGGCTTCTGGCCTCCAGGACCTTCTGGTCCTCCCCCCGACCCGCTCTGACATCAACCTGTGCCACGCCCTGCAGGTTGGGGTTCCCCAGCAAAGTTCCTCCTTTCTGCACACAGTCTTCCAAAGCTTGATCACTGCAGCCCTGACTCCTCCAGTGACATCCAAACCCACCTCTCCAGAAGCCAGCTGGACATCCCCCACCCCTGACACCTCTCACATTCTGTCCTCCACCACTCACCCTAAAACTTGTCCAGTTCCTGTGTCCCCTGCCTTGACGAATGGCCAGCAAGCTGGAGCCATCCTCCTCCATTCTACATTTGATTTATCACCAGGTCCCGGTGACTCCATCTTCCAGTTATCTCTGGAATCGACTTCTCTCCATCTGCACGGCTGTCATCCTGGTTCAATCTTTTATTTCACACCTGGACAGCCTCCCAGTCCTCCTCCGCCTGTAGCAGTCCTCCCTCGAGTCCTGCAGGCCTGGTCTCTACCTTCCCCTCTGACCTCATCTGCCACCAACCCCTTTCTCTCTTCACTCTAGGCTCCTTGCCTTCCTACTCTTTCCTGGACACACCAAGCTGGTTCCCATACCTCAGGACCCTCTGGAAGCCTTTTCCCCTGGATTAGCAGTCTTCAAACTTTTTGGTCTCATGACTCTTACATTCCTAAATATTGAGGACCCCAGAGAGCTTCTGCTGGTGTTCATATGGCTTGTATCTATCAACATTTGCCAAAATAGACATTAAATCTGAGAATGCTTTAAAGCACTGGAACACACAAGCACACGCCTCGTTAGCTGTCAGAGCGAGGATGTCATTACACACCACAGGGCACCTGAAAAATTCCCTGTACACTTGTAAGAGAAAGAGAATAGAAGAGGCAAACAGTGTCTTAGTACAGTTAGCTCTCCATATCCACGGTTCTGCATCTGCAAACTCAACCAACCAAGGATCAAAAATATCTGGGAAAAAAATGCCAGAAGTCCCAAAAAGCAAAACTTGAATTTGCCATGCTGGCAACTATTTACATAGCATTTACGTTGTATTAGGTATTATAAGTAATCTAGAGATGATTTAAAGTGTACATACGTGAGGATGTGCGTAGGTTATATGCAAATACTATGCCGTTTTATATAAGGGACTTGAGGACCTGTGGATTCTGGTATCCTCAAGGGTTCCGGAAACAATCCTCCACGGATACCAAGGGACCACTATGTTATAAAACGTTTCCACCTTGAAGATCCCCTGAAAGGGCCTCGGAGTCCCCAGACGACACTTTGTGAACTGCAGCCGCAGCTAATACCCATCTCTTTCACTGCATTACTGCTCCATGTCCCTTATAGCATTTATTACCATCTGCAATTACCCACTTTCGTGCTTGCTTATTTTGTCTCCCCACTAGAATACAGGCCCCGTGAGGGTAGAGGCCCAGACTCTTGCTCACCTTGGAGCCTAGCAGAGTGTGTGACACATGGTGACATTCAAAAGCAAGGTTCTTCAGTGAATGAGTGGTATCAATGCAGTTGTTCTCTACCTTTGCTGCAAATTAAAGTCACAGGGAGGCGGTGCTTTTGTAAAAAAATTAATTAATTTATTTATTTTTGGCTGTGTTGGGTCTTTGTTTCTGTGCGAGGGCTCTCTCCAGTTGCGGCGAGCGGGGGCCACTCTTCATCGCGCTGGCCCCTCACTGTCGCGGTCTCTCCCATTGCGGAGCACGGGCTCTAGAGCGCAGGCTCGGTAGTTGTGGCGCACGGGCTTAGTTGCTCCGCGGCATGTGGGATCTTCCCAGACCTGAGCACAAACCCGTGTCCCCTGCATTGGCAGGTGGACTCTTAACCACTGCGCCACCAGGGGAGCCCCGGGGGTGCTTTTAAAATGCCTGCATCCCAGCCAATCAAACCAGAATCTGGGGGTGGACACAGGCATTGGTGCTTTACAAAGCTCCCCCAGTGACTCCCATTGCAGCCAAGAATAAGAACCACTGGTCTCAATCCTTCAGTCCTCACCAAGGGAGAGACTGTTTATTCCTTGCTTGTTCAGAGTTACACAGGGTCTAAATGATGGCCGCTCCACATCTTGCCTGTCTCCTGCTGGGCCAGGCAGCCAGAGCGTGGGGGACTGAATAGAGGATGCTACTAGGCTGGGGCCCTCAGCCAGAAAGTAGTGCCCTCCTCAGACCCCGGGCCTTGGATCAGCGTGCTGGGGTCCGTGGCTCGCACAGGTGGTGCTGGTTATTCTCACAAACTGGTCTATGAGGCTGGATCACTGGGTGCACTTTCCGCCACGCAGTGGTGTGGAATTTTGGTGCTTGGGCGACCCGTGGAGCATGATGGAGATTTCAGTGGATGGAGACAGACATGAGGCAGGTCCCAGATTTCCCTGGGGAGCGGGGTGCCTCACATCTGCCAGCCTTGCCTCTGAAGAGTTGCCAAGCGGAGCCAGGAAATGACACACCTTATGCTCCTAGCTGAGCCAGGCTTCCCTCGCTGAGTGGTCCCCAGAAGCTCTGCCTGTGATGGGGGGTGGGTCGCAGGCCTTGCTGGGAACCACTGCTGCGGGTAGAGTCAGCCACCATCCCACCCGCCCTGCACTATGCAGCCACACTCCTCTCCTGGGCTCACTTCCTCTCCTCCACTGCACAGGGGAGGGAACCAAGGCACAGAGAAGTCTTGCTGACTGGCTAAGGACACTGGCCAGGGCTGTCTTAGATGGCTATGTAGTAGATAGGAACGCTGGAGTTCCTCAAGGATTAAATCCCAGATCAGCTATGTGATCTTGGAGAGTCAAGTCACCTGAGCCTCCTAAATCAGACTCATCTGTAAAACCGGGGGAATAAATCTACCTCACAGGACGGTTGTAATGGATCTAAAAGCACTAGACATAAGCCTGAAGCAGAGAAACTGCTCAGTAAATAGTGACTTTGGTATAATTCTTTTTTTTTTTTTTTTTTTTTTTTTTTTTTTCCGGTACGCGGGCCTCTCACTGTTGTGGCCTCTCCCGTTGCGGAGCATAGGCTCCGGACGCGCAGGCTCAGCGGCCATGGCTCACGGGCCCAGCCGCTCCGCGGCATGTGGGATCTTCCTGGACCAGGGCACGAACCCGTGTCCCCTGCATCGGCAGGAGGACTCTCAACCCCTGCGCCACCAGGGAAGCCCACTTTGGTATAATTCTTATCGGACTCCCAAATCCCTCTTCTTCCATCACACCCTGCTGCTTCTCAGAGGAACATTACTTCTATTTGTATATGATTTGAAGCTCTTTTACATTTATTAGTCCATTTAATTCTTGCCGCAGGATTCTTGTGAAGTTGAAACTTTTGTTTACTATCCCCCTTTGTTTTTGCTCTTTTGATGGAGACACTGGGGTCCAGAGAGGTCGGGTCACCTGCTCAGGTCCCACAGGGGCGAGTGGCGGATGTCCTGATTCCCTGTCCAGAACCTTCTCCACCGCACGGCAGCAGCTGCCACAGGGGCCTGTGGCCGACCCCGGCCCCAGGGAGAGATTCCACACTGGGTTCCCTGGGGAGGAAAGAGGCGGGGAAGCCTGAGGTGGGAGGGGGTGCAGGGAAGAGGGCGGAGCTCTGTCCTTGATGTGGTAGCCAGGCCCAGTCAGGGCTGTTGCCAGAGTCCCGGGGTTTGGCTGGGACAGCAACCATCATAAGGCAACCACCATTTCCGCTGGTGTGGCAATGCCGGGTGGATCTGGGAACCCAAGCCAGGCAGGGTTGGGGAAGGGAGGAAGTTTTGCCTTGCCTGGCCTGTGGCTCTTTGTCATTGGGGTGGGGGGTCCGCTCCTGCCTTGTTTCACTTCTGTCACCAGCCCAGCTCTCAGACACAGGTAGCCAGGGACCATACCCTCAGCCCAGCTGATACCTGACAAAGGAGGAAAGGCCTCAGCTTTAAGTCCTCCAGAGGGTGGAGGAGGGGAGCGTAATACAGTTACTAAGAACCTACTGTGCGCTGGGCCTTATCCTCTGTGCTTTGAATAAATGAGCTCACTTAATTTTCCTAACAGTCCGGTGAGTCAGGTATTATCCTCATTTCACAGGAAGAGAGGTAAAGCCAAGGCCCCACAGTCCTAGGTGGTACAGCCAGGATTCTGCCAAAGTTCGTGATCTTTCCAGGACGCCATGGCTTTAGAGGAGGCCACGGCCACCGGTGGCAGGTCAGCCCTGCCTGGGACCAGCCGCCCGACCCCGCACAACCCCACCAGGTGGGGCAAGTCCACCTTCTGCGAGCCGGGCAGCTGCAAAATCTCTGCAGCATTTCTGCCACTCGGTTCAGTCCCCAGAGGTGCTGAGCACCTTGCTGGGCCAGGAGGGGTGTAAAAGGATGGACACAAAACATGAAGTGATAGAGATACGAGGAACATGCTGGAAAAGGAAGGGTTGCTGTGAGTAGGGGAATAAGAGAAGACATCATGGAGTAGATGGTGTCCCAGCTGGGCTTGGAGAAAGGTGGGTTCCCCCTCCCGTGCAGGGAACTGTGTCTTGCCTTTGGGGCGGGGATGGGGATTAGCAGCTGTTTTTTTCTTTTTTTTCTTTTTCTTTTTTTTTTTTTTAACGGTACTCGGGCCTCTCACTGTTGTGGCCTCTCCCGTTGTGGAGCACAGGCTCCGGACGTGCAGGCGCAGCGGCCACGGCTCACGGGCCCAGCCGCTCAGCGGCACGTGGGATCCTCCCGGACCGGGGCACGAACCCGTGTCCCCTGCATCGGCAGGCGGATTCTCAAGCACTGCGCCACCAGGGAAGCCCTGGCAGCCAGATTCTTAACCACTGAGCCACCAGGGAAGCTCAGCGGGTGTTTTTTTTCTAGCAGAGGCTTCAGTCCCTCCATCAGAGCAGGCAGCTTCCTCCTAGCAGAGTGCATTAACCCGACGTCTTTTCTGGAAGGTGAAGGTGATGAAGGGCCAGGAGCAGGTGACGACACTCAATGAGTTAGGATTGGAAGAGGCCTCTTCAAGGGCTTTTCGAGATGCTGTCGCGTGATAGGAAGTGGCTGAAACCGGAAGACTGGATAACGGGAGCCCTGGGGAGGGGGGCAAGGCCAGATTCCTCACGGACAGGCAAGGAACCTGCTCTCCACAGTCTCGGACTTGGACTTGGGAGGAGGGAGAGCATCTGTCCATAGACCTGGGGCAGCTCCTTGCAGCAGGACCAGGGGCAAGTGGGGCAGGGCTGGCAACGTACTTCGCAGGGCCCCCCCCGTGCAAAATGAAAATCCAGGCTTTTGTTCAAAAACTATGAAGAATTTCAAGAGGGTGACAGCAGAGCCTTAGGCCGAGCTGGGGGACCCTTATAAGCATGGGTCACATGCCCAGGAAGCTGCCCTGAAGTGGGGTCTAGGGAAAGTGAGCAAGAGATGAGGCCACATGAAGGGCAGCCCCAGGGGTCTTCTTCGGGCCTAGTGGTCGCCTGACCAAAACCAAGAGACCCTGTAAACAGAGAGGTGAATGATTCTCACAGCACAGCCTTGGGCCACATGGCATTTCCTAGACAGACAACCTGCTCTGCTGAGGCGTTTGTCGCTTTCCCGAGGAACCAGTCCGCCTCTGCCGGTGGGCATCCTCAGAGAGGCCAGGTCTTGCCTTATTTGGAGGAGGGAGGGCATTTAAATTTCCTCCCTGTGTTAGGGGAGCTCTCGAAATGCTGGGAAAAGATGTCATGCTTGGAGACCATCTGGGGAAAAGGCCTCTGGAGCTGCTCCTTTAATTTACAGAACTGACAACTGAGGATTAGGGTCTTTGGCAAGTACAAAGGGTGATGGCCCAGAAAAGAAGCGAAGTATTAACGGCGGACTCAGTTGGCACTGTCCTTCAGTCCCTGGCCCTGGGGTCCGTGTGGCTGGGAAGCCTGATCTCTGTTTCCAGCAGTGGGACCAAAACTAGCTTTCAGGGCAACATAAGCCAGACGTAATTTTTAGCACAGACATAACTTTCTAGTTCCTTTTTCCTACCCCTCATTTTTCAGTTGTCTTTAAAGAGGCCGCAGAGAGCTGAAAAACAAATCCAAGTTTAAAGAGACAAGTGCAGAAATGCAAACTGGGCAAGGGGACAGAGCCGCCAGCTGGACAAAATGTGCCTGGAAACCAGCATCCTCTGCTTGGCAGGTGCCGGGGATTTATGGTTGAGTTTTGCAGACGTTTCATCGCGTTATGAGCCAGCTCAGGAGACCCTCATAAAACTCTGCTTATGTGAAAGAACAAACGAGCTGATAAAAGTCAGCTGCTGCCTATAAACGCACTGAGGGGATTGCAACTGAGTAGTGGATTTATTAGTCTGGGCTTTCTGTGCAAATTAAGAACTACTGCGCACGTCTGAACCGGGAAGATGATGCTCCCTGCTCACATGATGGCAAACGGGCCGGGCTGACCCCCCGCCCCCATCTCTCAGTCCGTTAGAGACCGGAGGGAAGATTCTGGCTGAATTTAAGTTGCTGGAGACCTACTCTTACATTCCCTTTTCTTGCCTCTCACAAACGACCAAAGAAAGGATCCACCTCTCTCCATCCACTGCATCACCAGCACATCTTTATGACAGCACATCTCACAATGGGCTCACATATCTGCCGGACCTAGTAACTGTGTACTTCCCCGTATTTATCTCTGTATCACCGGCAATTCGTTCTGTGCCGGGCACACAGGGAGGCCTCTCCGAATGAATGAATATGGAGGTGACAGACTGTCAGGTGCCGTGTACATAAGTTACTACTACCCCGCTCCAAACAGCACAGAGGGGTTGGGGGAACACAGCTGAGGCATCCGTTGGAATTGAGGACCAGCTAGGTGCTGGGAAGCCACAAAAAGGGAAGAAGAGGTGCAATGAGAAAGTTATTAAGTCTGGTTTCTTCCCCAGAGAAGCACAATCTTTGTGGCTATCCTACCCAGCTCTCTCTCTCTCTCTCTCTCTGCTGCTTTTTCTCAGGATTAAGGCTATTTCTTCAAGAATGACCCTGCAAGAGAATGGGGGGGGGTACTTGATAAGGATACAGCTACCTCGCCCCTGCCCACACATACTGGATCAGAATCTCTGGGGCTGGGACCCTCATATGCTGTACCAGGTACCAGTCTCAGAAAAAGTGACTTTCCTTTGCACTCGGTAGAAACCAAGAAGGAGCCTTCCAGGAATGATGGGGAGGGAGAGTGCCTGGAAGGACTGGCTTTCTCCTCCCAGTCCCTGGCATAAAGGGCACAGTGTAAGACTCTGGCAGACGGCCCCAGGACGCACTCCAACCCTCCTGGCTATGGGATCAGAAAGGAGGGTAACTGGCAAGGTTGTAGCGCCCTGAGCCTTGGACGCCTCATGTGCCCCTGCCAAGCCAGACGGGGGCAGCGCTGCAATCACCGCTGCATTTGGAGGACTCACGTCCCAGGCACGGCTGGATATGCGGGAAACCAACTCGCCACAGCTGAGGAGGTGTGAGGGAGCTTCTGCCTTCTGTGGCAGAGAGGAAACAGTGGTGTAAGGAGAAGACCCCTTTCACCAGAACCAAGAAAACTCTGGTACGAATCCCAGCAATGCCACTGATAAGCTGTGGCCATGTAGAAAACTGTTTCTCAAAGCATACTTATTTCACGGCTTAAGGGTTGAGGAACTGTTAAAGGGCACAGCCCAGAGCTATGCACTCAGTAGGTGGCTAGTCAATCTCAAGTGAATTTCAGCCCCTTCAATGTTTATAAATTTACCAAAAGCCCTCACATATCTCCTCCCACTTCAGCCTTACAACTCTGTAAGGACAAACGTCATTATTTCATGGCACAGATGAAGAAGCTGAAACTTAGAGGAGGGAAAATGACTCGCCCAAGATCACCTGTCTAGTAAGGGGCTGACCTGAGACTTGGACCCAGGTCTGGGTCACTTGAATTCAGCAAGGTTTCCCCAGAGTTGGTTATCAACACACTAGCTCCTTCCCCATATCCCTGAACCTGCTCCTCCAAATGTGCGCTCTCCCCACCTTCTCACAGGGAGAAAGAATTACAAACAACCCAATGCCTGAACAAGCTGGAGATGGTCCCCGGCCCCCATCATCCTGATTAACGTCAGAGAGACCACACAGCCTGGACTCTCCCTAGGCAGGGAGAACTCCTTTTCTTCAGAGCCTAGGATCCCACTGGCTTTGAAAACCCCCTACTCTGCCTGAGAGAAGAATCCTGAGGTCCACTCTAAATGTGGATGGGGTAGAGACAGGAAAGAAACACAAATTCTTCATCCCGTCCCGAGAGATTGTCTCACGGACAGGGAAGAGGGTTCTGAGCACCAAGAGTCTATTTCCCCACCCGAGGGAAACAGAGGAAAGAACTCACATTTAATATCTCAACCCATGAGCCAGTGGCATGCTTAAAGGAGAGCCAGAAGGATTCCCACTATGATGATTCTCCCTAAATTAGTTTATAAATTTAATGCGATTCCAGTAAAAATACCAACAGAATTCTTTTTTTTTATTGGGGGTGAGTGGGTGGGGTGGTATTAACTAACGGAAAATTCCAAGGTAAAAACATGAGCAGGGGTAGGAGTGAGAGGGAGGGCTACCAAAACCTAGCAAGCGTCAAGACTTTGGAAACAACCTAAATGGCCATCAGTAAGGGGCCAAATAAATTATGTTATACCCACACAACAGAAAACTATGCAACTGTTTTTAGAAAAAATTAAGGAAGCTCTTTACATATTCATATAGAATGATCTCTAAGATACAGTAGGTGGAAAAAATGAGGTGCAAAACTGGATATACAACATGCTACTATTTGTATGAAGTTATGGAGAATACAAAGATATTTGCTTGTTGCATTAGTCATCTATCATTGTGTAACAAATTACCCCAAAACTTAATGACTTAAGACAAACATTTATTATCTGTTTCCATGGGTCAGGAATCCAGGCCCAGCTGAGCTGGGTTGCCTTTGGCTTAGGTCCTCATGAGGTTGTAGTCAAGCTGTTAGCTGGGGCTGTGGTGTCATCTGAAGGCTCAGCTCGGGGAGAGGGTCTGCTCCCAAGTTCACTCGGGGTTGCTGGCAGGCATCAGGCTCTCGCATGAGCTCTCCACAGGGCTGCCTCACAGATGACTTCCCCAGGAGAGCAAGGGACAGCACCTGCCATGGAAGCCAGTCTTTCCTCATAACCTAGTTCCAGAAATGACCACCACTACCACTGTCTTCTATTCATCAGAAGCGAATCTGTAAGGTCAGCCCACACTGAAGGGGAGGGGAGTACACAAGGACATGGATCATTGGGATCTATGGGGCTATCTTGGAGGGTACGCACCCCTGCACTCATAGAGACAGAGTATTTTTGGAAGGACACACTGGAAACATTTAACATTGGCTGCCTCCAGGGAGGGGGCCTGAGTAACGGGGAACTTTTCACTGAATATGCACTTGCACTTGCACCCTATGAATTCTGTACAACGTGAAGGTATTACTTACTCAAAAAATAAACCAAATTATTGTAAATTTTAAAAGGACAATTAGAGGGACTCCCCTGGTGGTCCAGTGGTAAAGAATCCGCCTTCCACTGCAGGGGACGCAGGTTCAATCCCTGGTTGGGGAACCTACATGCCGTGGGGCACCTAAGCCTGCATGCTGCAACTACTGAGCTCGTGCACCTCAACGAGAGCCCGTGAGCCACAAACTACGGAGCCCACGTGCTCTGGAACCCAGGCACAACTAGACAGAGAAGCCCGTGCCCTGCAACGAAGAGCCCAAGCCACAACGAAAAGATCCCGCACACCTCAACGAAGACCCCCAGTGCTGCAACTAAGACCCAACGCAACCAAAACAATAAGAAAATAAATAAATAAAAGGGACAATTAGGCTAGCAATTTAACAGCAGAAGAAAAAACCTAAGAAGGAAAAATTATACTTAAATAATACAGAGTTATTACTCAGCACCTTAAACATATTTGTGTCTATTCAGTCATGATTACTTGCTTCAATGAGAGAGGTTTTAAAAACTCATTATTACACACACACCCCCACACACAAACGAGCAACTCCATTTGCAAAATACATACTCTTGATCATGGCATTCACAAATTCATTCCAGTTCACCTTTACAGACCCATTTCCTGCCACTCTTCCGTCCCCCTGTGAACTCCAGTGACTTGCTATAGTCAACTGTTAATGCTTCCAGTTCTAAGCGGTACAAGCCACAAGCACGAAGCCCGCACACTTCCAGGAGGTATCAGCTTCCATTCTTTCTCAAATACTGCCTTTGCTTACACTGTCCCTGTGCGTGGAGCACCCTGCGCTCCTTCCTGAGCCTCAAGGCCTGACTCAGATGTCACAGTCACCACGAAGTAGTCCCACAAGCAGCTGGCTGTCACCTCTGTTCTCTCATGGAATTCTGTTTTGATCTCAAATACAGCATTATTATATTACAGTTTAAATTTCTTCACTTAAAAAGTCTGGTCCTTAGATCATCAGCATCACCTGGGACCTCATTAGAAATGCAGAGTCCAGGGCCCCACTCCAGGACCTACAGAATGTAAATCTAAATTTTAACAAGATACCAGTGATTTATATACATTTTCAAGCTTGAGAAACACTGGTTTAAACCTTTCCCTGGTTGAACTATAAATCTGTTTAGGGCTCTCCTTCACCTCTGTACCCACAGCACATCATAAGACCTGATACCCAAATGTCTTAAGTGTTATTTACAATTATTATATATGTGATAGAATAGATTTTTTTAAAGCCCTGGAAGAAAAAAAAATTCCTGGAAGAATATACGACACATTATTAAAAACGATTATGTATCTGGTAGGTGGACAGTGTGCATTTTTCACTTTCTGTCATACTTCAATTTCTCACAGCCAGAATGTATTATCCTTACAGGTAGAAAAACATGATGACTTAAAAAAATACATGTAAGATATAACATTATGATACATTCATAAAATGGTATATAATTGTGTCGAGCTATATTCACGGATATGAAAAACTGGCCAAACTACATTAAGATTTTTTTTAAAGATAATTTAAACAAGTGTTTATCAATGACACCGTAATTGTTTTGTTAAAAACCTGGTGAATATGGACACTAAAAAGATACTCAACAAAATATCTCTGGTGGAGCTTGTTTTATACTTTTCTGCATTTTAAATGTTTTCTACAATTTTTCTACTGTTTTTTAAAAAGCATGTATCACTTTTGTAATACGAAAAAAGTCATTTTCACTTTGAAAAATATCTATACTCTTTATTAAGCCTCTTTACGCCTCTTTACATCCAATGACCCAGATTTTTACACCAGCCCAGGAATTTGACAGGTCTGGAAGTACCACGACCATTTCACTGATGAAGGCACTGGGCCTCAGAAACCCAACCCTGAACACCTGACTGTGAGCTGGTGTTCTCCCATCCATGCACCTACCCCCAGATCAGAGAACTGTAGCAAGTCAGTCACCAGCTTTGGTTTAAAAAAACCAAAAACCAAAAAACTGTTATTTTAGGAGTCCCACTATCCCCAGTTACTTACTCTCAGATAGTAAGAGCAACAAGGGAACCCTTCCAAACACAAAGCATTCAGAATAATTCATGCTGCACCACCTCCCCCTGGTGGTAGGCGCTGGAAACTGAAATTGTTTTGATGATAAGGAGCTATTGCAATTCGAAAACAGTAACTGTTTTCCACCAACATCACCTCTACTTCTTTATTTTTAAAAAATATCTATTTATTTATTTGGCTGTGTCAGGTCTTAGTGCGGCACATGGGATCTTTCGCTGCAGCACGCAGGCTCCTCTCTAGTTGTGGCACGCAGGCTTAGCTGCCCCTCGGCATGCGGGATCTGAGTTCCCCGACCAGGGTTCAAACCTGTGCCCCCTGCATTGGAAGGTGGATTCGTAAGCACTGGACCACCAGGGAAGTCCCACCCCTTACTTCTTTAAATCATCAAAGCCACGTTCTTTCATCAAGGAGTTGGGTACTGACACAAATACACGAAACCAGGACCTGGTGTCAACAAGGCTCAGAGGTTTGGAGGACACTGGGGGCAGCGGCACTCTCCACCCCTGTCCTTTCCTTCCTCACCACTCTGTGACTGTTGCTTCTGCCCCCAGTGTTCTTCTGCACAGCCTTTCCTGCATCCTCTCTGTCTCTGTCCACTCCCCTGAGCCTTAGAAAAGGGCAAGGTGTGACCATGTGCCCTCATCCGTGACCTGGCATGAAGAAGAGCCAACAGCAGAAACATCCAGCACAATCCTCAGGCTCTAGGCACTGACATTTCCAATAAGTCCAGTTGCCACGCTGACATTTCTTTAGAAATATCAGAGCGCAGCAATGTCGGTCTTCAACTGCGTCCCCCTAGTCTCCCGATAAACACACGGCTTCTTCACTCTTCCAGGAAGAAGGAAACATTCAACAGGATATCTGGAACAGGAGGAGAGAGAACACATGGCATACCACCTCTCCAGAAAACACAAAACATCAGATTTGTAAAAGCTACAAAGGCACCGTGAGGGAATCTCTACATGCTTTCAAAGGGGTGAGCCACAGAAAGAAAGGAGGGGAGGAGACACGAAGGACTAAATGAAAACCAGTACCTCGTACAAGGTCTGGGTGCTCCTCTTCCGAAATTCGGTCCCAGGCTTTGGGCAAAGCTTGGATGTTTCCCAAGTCTCCCCACTGGATTGAGGACAGAAGGTACTTCCTCTTCAGGTACCTTCCTGGGAGTTAAGGAAGGTGCTCAAAAAGAAAATGAAATATGCTGAAGAAGAAAAATACCCTGGAGAGAGCTCCTGGGAGCTAGAGAAGTGAAAGCGCGGCTACTGCTACATTTACCAGGTGGGCAGGACTCGCCTCTGCTACGCATCTTACCGAGCCCTTCTTTACACACATGGCTCTGGGCTACAGGGAAAAGGACAGAAACACTGTCCCTGTAATCTGGGATCTCACCGTGGTGAGAAAAAAACAGAAACTGAAAAGACTCTAAATGACAGGAAAGATAAAACTCAGTGGAAGCTAAGAGGATGACTTCATCCCCTTTAGAGGAACAGGAGGAAGATTCCAGCTGGTAGGAAGAGCTTAAGCCAAGGCACAGAAGTGGGGAATAAACAGATATAATAGATATTTTTTATTTTAAAATATTTTTTATTTTTATTTTTATTTTTTTTATTTATTTTTTTTATTTTTTTATTTTTTTTTTTTTTTTGCGGTATGCGGGCCTCTCACTGTTGTGGCCTCTCCCGTTGCGGAGCACAGGCTCCGGACGCGCAGGCCTAGCGGCCATGGCTCACGGGCTCCGCGGAACGTGGGATCTTCCCGGACCAGGGCACGAACCCGTGTCTCCTGCATCGGCAGGCGGATTCTCAACCACTGCGCCACCAGGGAAGCCCAATATTTTTTATTTTTAAATAGATATTTTTTAAAAATAAAGAAGTAGAGGTGATGTTGGTGGAATGGAATGGATTCAGGGACAGGACATTTCCTGTGCAGTGCAGCAGGCATGGAACGATGTGCAGAGTAGCAGGAAAGGTGCCTGAGAGGGCAGGTGGAGCCAGAACACAAAGACCAGCATGGGGGTTCTCATCCTCAGAGCACCAGAAGCTACTGAAAACTCCTACACAAGCAACAGGATCAGAACGAGACTTCCGGGAGATAGGTCTGCGGAGTGTGGCCACTACCCGGGGGTGGCTTAGAGGGAAAGAAGCCAGGGTCAGAGAAACCTGTCTAGAGACTGCATGTGACTAAGGGTCCAAGTGAGAAACAATGGTAGAGGCGGTGGGGATAGAGAAGGAAACTACAAGAAGCACCAAGGAAACAGAATGGAAGGACGTAACAGCTGAGTGCAAACATTCTTACAACGGCACTTGGCACACCATAAGCGCTCAGTGAGGGTGGCCCCAGCTAATGCTCACGCTGCTGTTGCCACCACTGTGGCCGATGCTGCTACGCTGCAAGCATAAAACAGCAGGAAGGGGGGGGGAAATGCTGCTTAAGTTTCCAGACTAAGTGATCAGACAGGTTTGATGCTACAACTTAAGGAAACAGGAGCTGAACGGGAGGGCTGGACGGAGGATTTCAATTCTCCATTTCAGCTTGCAGTTCCATGAGATCCCAGTGGGAGGCATCTGCAGGAAACTGAAAATCAAAACTAGAGGCAAGAATAAAGGTTGGCTTGGGAGTGATTCAGATGAAGGTAGAAACTCCAGCCAGAGGGCAGATGTGACTATCAGGCAAGAATTGAGAGGAAAAAGGTGAGAGAACTCCAACTAACAGGTCTTTTTGCTTCCACCCAAGTCCTTCCTCAGAACATAGCTGGGTGATACTGCTGAAAACATAGGTCTGACCAGGTTACTCCTCTACTCAAAACCTTCTATAGCTTTCCATCTCACTCAGAGTAAAAGCCAAAATCCTTTCAAAGACCTTGGAGGCCCTACCAGGCCTAGCCCTGCCTCTCTGACCACATCTCCTGTTAGACCACCCCCCTTTCACTCGGCTCAAGCCCCACTGGCCGCCTTGCTACTTCCTGAATATACCAGGCTTGCTGTCACCTCAGGGCCTTTACACTTGCTGTTTCTTCTACCTGGAACACTCTTCCCCCAAATACCCCCATGGTTCTCTCCCTCACTCTCTTCAGGTCTTTTCTCAAATACCATTTTCTCAGTGAGGCCTGCCCAGACCACCCTATTTAAAAACCACAAGCCCACCCTCACCCCTCGCTTTCCTCATTCCCTGCTCTATTTTTCCCCAAGGCACTTATCACCATCTGACATTCTATATATTTTCCTTTTTTTTAATGCCTATCTTCTAGCACCTAGAGCAACGCCTGGCAGGGAGCAGTTACTCAATAAGTGATTTAAGGAATGACTGTACAAAGGAATGCAGAAAGAATCCAAGTTCAAGAACCAAAGAGAACTGACCCATACTATATATTCTGGAGCAATCTTGTGAAAACTGAAATTAAAAAGACTTCCTGGAACAGCTCTGGAGCCACCTGAAATGTGTGCAAAGGATACAAACTTCGATAATGTCTCTCGATATCCTGTAACCACTCCAACATTTCAGCCACAGAGGGGCTCGCAGCTGAAGCCTGCAGGACAGCATCGAGGCTGATCATGTCTGCATGCTGCTCGTAGATCTGAAGCACGTGTTCCACGTGGCTGCTGACTACATCACGCACCTTGAGGAGGGCTGCTCTGGGGGAAGAGTCTGGTGTTAGGCAGTATCATGAGAAAGGCCTAAGGCCAGGTTCCTTAACCTCAGCACTAAGGACATTTTGGACCAGATGATTCTTCGTGGTGGAGGGCTGCCCTGTGCACTGCAGGATGTTCAGAAGCGTCCCTGACCTCTACCTATTAGACGACAAGAACAAACCACGCCTCCACCGTTGCCAAGTTGTGACAATCAATAACGTCTCCAGATATTTACTGCCACACATCCCAGTGGGAAAAACTGCCTCCAAATGAGATCCACTGGTCTACGGAGACTGATGATGGTGCCTTGGAGGCAGGGGTGGCTCAAGAATTAAGAACTGACTTAAAGATGGAGAGGCTGAAGTTACATGGCTCTCAAAGCTGTGTGATGATATTATTCCCAGCTGCCAAAGAAAATGAAGACCAAGCGGCCCTTCTGGGGCTGCCATACAGGAGAGCAAATGCTCACACACAGTCCAATGCAATGTACGTGAAAGGAATAAGCAAGAAGAAACTGAGGCAACAAACCAGTAGTGTTTTCATTCTACCTCGTGCCCCATTCTAGTGAATTCTTGAACAGGTAAGATTTGGGCTCTTGACACACCCAGACTACTGTGCATCTTAGGAAAGTTACTTATTCTCAATCACGAATAAAAACAGTCTCTTTTGTTCACTGTGCATCCTAAGTACCTAAAACATCGAGACCGGCAGACAGAACAACAAACAATTGTCCAATGAATGAAAAGGATTGTTGTGAAGAGTAAATGCAACAATGCATACTAAGTGCTTCGCAAAGTGCCGAGCTTTGGTAAATTTTGTTATTATTCCATTGGTGACTCCAAGGGGCCCAGCCACCAAGATGAAGGCTACAACTTCCCAAAGGGCAAGGCAGTCCCTAGCCTAGAATTGCAGCTTTCAAAAATGTTTGACTGTGACTCACAATGTAAAAATAGACTTAAAATTAACAGCCCGATACTCACACACAAACATGTAATCAATTGAAATAAAAGTTCACTATCTTAGAATGTACTGTGACCTAATTTAATTGATTGTCTTGTCTCTCCCTTTTACTCAGCTTAGGAACTAAGTCTACTTCATTGTTGTATTCCTAGCACTTGTGTTTGGCATCCCATAGGTGCTTAATAAATGTTTTTTGTATAAATGAATGCAAAGAAGGCCCCATCTTTAACAGTTTCCTATTAGTCTATAGCACAGACTCAACACACTAGAACCTTCTTTTATCCTGGTCAAGGAAAGGCCATACATGCCCTGTCTCTTCTCTATCCTCAATTACCTGTAGCTCTAAGGTAGAGGGTCTAACATTAGGCATAGTAAGAGCTTAGAGACGTGCTACTCCTGGCACGCAGACACCAATGAACAGCAGAACAAGTGGCCCTGGTGTCAGGCATACTTGGGTTAGAATCCCAGTTTTACTATTTACTAACTGCACAACCATAGGCAATCTGCTTGAGCCTCAGTTTCCTCACCTGAAAAATTAATTAAGTGAGGTTAAGTCAAAGAGGTGTTGAAAAGCTTTTATGAGATAACGTATGTAAAACCCTTAGCTGTGGCACCTAATAAGTTTACAGTATAGCTCCTCACTGCTTTTTACCTAAGAAAGACTACAGAGGAGGGCCAATAAGCGTTCCCCATTGCTCTTCTGTTCTGCTTTGATAACTTTTACTAAGTCCACCACTGTCACGCCTAGTCTGACAAGGGAAGTGCCAGAAAATGGCTTCTTGACAGAGATCCCATTGCAACAAACGGAAAGGAGGTAAAGTTGACATATCCCTAAATACCACGCTCTCAAGTAAGAAGAAAAACACCCTTCCGACTGATCCTAGCTTATTAAACACCCAGTTTTAAAATCTTTCCGCCAAGGACGAGCGCCACTGAGCCTCTTACAGCCTCTCCCCTAGCCTGTCCAGGAGAGTGTCACCAGCCGCCAGCTGCTTGCGCCTCAGCCGCTCCTGTAAGTCTGGGAAGGCCCGAAGTGACGGCACATCCTCAAATCGCAGGTTCTGTGCGGCCTGCAGCTGCTCTGCCAGGTTGCTGAGGGAGGCCAGGAGGGGCGGGCAGTCCCTGAGAGCGCTTTGCCACAGGCCCTGCTGCTCCTCCACCACGGGAAAGCACTTCCTCAGGGCCTCCTGCACCGCGAGCAAAGGTTGGTCTTGAGACATCTTCCGTTGGGGGAAGGAAAAAAAAACCACAAAAAAAGCATTAGGGTTCCAAGTCGATAGGGGAAGGACCGGGTCATGGGTGGGAGTTATTTCCGTTCGCAGGTGAGAACAGGGTTTCCTCAGGTAGGGCCGTCTATCCCTCCCAACAGGAGTTTCTAGCGCGAGGCGTTGCCTTACCTTTAGAGGGGCTCTCGGAAGGCAGGACCCTTGTTTCCCACCTCGGCAAGCGTTTCCTGACTATCCCTCGGAGGAGTTTCGTCCGGGTTCGGGCAGTTTCCTGTTTCAGACTGCGGGTTCCTCGGGCCTATCCGTGCGTCCGGAGCCAGAAGCTTGTCTGCTCTCCTTGAGGCTGCGGGTCGCTTTCCCTAAACCAGCGGGAAAACTTAAAGCTAAAGCAATCAAAGTTTAAGGACCTTCCAAGGGCCCCAGCCTGCCTCCGAGTCTCCCTACGCATGCCCCCAACGCGGCTACCGAGTCGCGAAAATATGCCGTCAGACCGCAATGCCTTCTGGGTACTGTAGTCCTACATGTGGGCTGGCTGTCCGATCGCGAAGCTTCCCTTGTGATTGGTTATTGTGGGACCTTCCTAAGACGGCGGCTTCTCACTGGTCAGCCTGTGGCAGTTTGAATTTGGTGGCGGCGGTCGCACGTCCGGTTAGACCCGGAGCCGCTCCCTCTCAGCTGAAGCAGCCAGGTTTTTCTCAGCCCGTTTCGGGACCCACAGGTGGGTGCCTC